>NC_091748.1:65425125-65630125 GCF_043380555.1 Nothobranchius furzeri
TCCCTTCCTAAACTCCAACTCCTACAGAACTCTGCAGCTCGCATCATAACTGGTACCCCCTCAAGAGAACTCCAATGTTTCTTTAAATGTTCCTTTTTTCAGTTTTTTTATTTTTTTTTTACCTTGGGTCTTAGAAAGGCGCCCTCAAAAAAAAAGCATATTTATTATTGCAGTCTAGTCTGTGTTTATCGGACACTGATGTGAGATTTTCCGTCAACAGCATCAAAAAGGCACTGGCAGGCATGACCGGAGTGGATGAGCTGTCTGACAGCACAGAGGTGGTGGAGATGGAGGATGTAAATCCTACCCAGTTCCATGTGGAGAAGCACTCTTGGGATGGGCTGAGGAAGATCATCCACAACAGCCGCAAAAACACCGGCGTGGTGATCAGCAAGGCACCACATGATTTCCAGTTTGTTCCAAAAGATGAGGCTAGTCCGCATTCTCATCGCATCTACTACCTCGGTAAGGGGTTGGTTGTGGCGTCAAAGTGTTTTTCAGATTCCTTCAAAGGTCTCCAAATTCAGAACAAATCATCATGTCCATTTAGTCACCAAACGTTTTTCTACATACCAGTTAAGATCACTGTTAAACGTCAGTGTTGTCAGCTCGAGTAAAACCAAATCTGCTTGACAGGTCAGTGGTGTTTAGACTTAATCGACTGTGTTTGTCGTCACAGGAATGCCTTATGCCAGCAGGGAAAATGCCCTGCTCTACTCGGACATTCCCAAGAAGATTCGCAAAGATGCCCTGCTGGTTTTGTCATGGAAACCGATTCTGGATCGGTTTCAGGTGAGGAGGTGTTTTGTCTTACTCTTCAGATTTCCTTGAAAACAAATCCAGACCTGCCAATCTGTACACATTTTGTGTAGCAAGTATGCAATTTGGCATCTAATTACGCTGGTATGACTCACCTCTCTAAACTACGCAAAAAGCTGCAGACAAGTGAGTTCTGTAGAAAATATGCATGTGTGTTACTCATTTCTGACAACACGACTCAGCAGCGTGGTGAAGAAGTTTAAGCCAATTGTAGAAAAGCAGAGAAAAACAATTCTGCCTAACCTATAGATTAACACCCCCACCTAGGATGGGTACCAAATTCGGTACTTTTTAAAGCACCGACCAAATTCCATAGTACCGGCTCAGTACCGAATCACTTCATATAAAACGGTGCCTTGTTTCGGTACCCGTTCTTCATAATGAGAACTAGATGCAAGAGCGTAATGTCGTCAAACACTGTGGGTAAGCTGTAAACAGAGAAAGCAGCATGGTAGAGAGGAAGCTTTCAAGTTTGGGTCCTCTTCACTAAATTGGATGGGTAACTGGGTGATGATGAAACCAGAAACGGTGATCTCAGTGAGGCATCATCATCATCTTAATCCGCTCTGGTAGGTAAATAAAATGTTTAAGATAACGTTAGCTTGATGTGTTAGCTTCCATTCAGCTAATGGTGCGTTCGCTTTCTCCTCTGAACTCCGAAATTCCGACTAGAATAAAGCGAACTCGCTCTAAAGTTTGGCTTCACTTCACTAAATGCGATGGGCTGTTGGGTGATGATGAAACCAGCGACAACGATCTAAGTGTGAGGCATCATCATCTTAATTTGCTCCAGCAGCAAAATAAACTGTTTAAGATAACGTTAGCTTTATATTTTAGCTAATGGTGCATTTGCTTTCCATCCATCCATCATCCATTTTCATCCGCTTATCCGGAGTCGGGTCGCGGGGGCAGTAGCCTAAGGCGAGAGGCCCAGACTTCCCTCTCCCCAGCCACTTGGGCCAGCTCCTCCGAGGGAATCCCAAGGCGTTCCCTGGCCAGGTGAGAGACATCGTCCCTCCAACGTGTCCTGGATCTACCTTTAGGTCTCCTCCCGGTTGGACGTGCCCGGAAAACCTCACCAGGGAGGCGTCCAGGAGGCATCCTGACCAGATGCCCGAACCACCTCAACTGGCTCCTCTCAATGTGGAGGAGCAGCGGGTCTACTCCGAGCCCCTCCTGAGTGACCGAGCTTCTCACCCTGTCTCTAAGGGAGAGCCCAGCCACTCTTCGGAGAAAACTCATTTTGGCCGCTTGTATCTGCGATCTTGTTCTTTCGGTCACTACCCAAAACTCATGACCATAGGTGAGGGTAGGAACGTAGATCGACCAGTAAATCGAGAGCTTCACCTTCTGACTCAGCTCTCTCTTCACCACGGCAGACCGGTACAACGCCCGTATCACTGCAGATGCAGCACCACCCGCCTATCGATCTCACGCTCCAGTTTTCCCTCACTCGTGAACAAGACCCCGAAATACTTAAACTCCTCCACTTAGGGCAGGACCTCATCCCTGACCCGGAGAAGGCATTCTACCCTTTTTCGAATCAAGACCATGGTCTCAGATTTAGAGGAGCTGATTCTCATCCCAGCTGCTTCACACTCTGTTGCGAACTGCTCCGGCGAAAGCTGAAGATCATGTTCTGATGAAGTCAACAGGACCACATCATCTGCAAAAAGCAGAGACCTGATCCTCAGGCCACCAAAACAGATGCCCTCCACACCTTGGCTGCGCCTAGAAATCCTGTCCATAAAGGTTATGAACAGAATCGTTGACAAAGGGCAGCCTTGGCGGTCCAATGGGCCATTCCCATCTGTACCAGGTCGGCCCTACCCGGATAGCTCCAGTTGGCGCCAGCCTGGCCCGGTTGATTCCACACATCCTTGCTTAGGTATGCAAGGAATGCAGTCAGAGACATTTTCAGCTTCTAGGTAATCATGATGATGAATGATAATGAATTGAGCATGCCTTTAGCTGGGCGGACACTGTGCGACTTTTTCACTCGTAGCACTCAGCTTCAGCTCAAACTGTACGAGTTCCTCGCAGGGCAGATCTCACGAGTCATGTGCTCACACTGTACGACCCAGTTCTCGGATGCGACATGACTGCTCACACTGTACGTCTGGTAGCAACACGTCTGACCTAAAAATATGCTAAAAATGGCAGTTTTTACACAATATGTCAGACTTTTTTGTCTTGCCTGTTGTCCTTCGGGAGTGCTGCAGGGGGACACACACAGGGATTTATGGGGGTTGGATGAGGAAAACGAAATAAAGGAAGTAAATCTCTGTTTTGTGCTCAGTTTAATTTGACATGAACACAACAAACGCGCTTTCTTGACAATCTTTGTGAGTAAAAAAACGTGTAGAAATAAAAAGGAACAACGCGTGTTAATAGGGAAATAGCGGGCGAGCGGTGTTGATGCATGATTGCGCATGCGCCGTGAGCGGTTCTGCTCGCAGCGCCGCTTCAACAGTGCGTGCGATACCCTCACGAGGGATGAGCAAAATATCAAACACGCCAGAAGTACGTGCGAGCTCACGATTGCTGATCGGTAGCTGGTCACATGGTGTTAATCGCCTCTCGTAACCCCCTATACACTACACGATGCTCAGCGCAAAACTCACCCTGAATAAAGGCAGGCCACCAAGATATGTAAGCAACCTATGCTATCCAGGCCGGGCTGACCAGATACAGATGGGAATGGCCCACAACTCTCACTGGGAAAAAGCCCGACTCACTGCCAGCAATGCGGACCAAGCTCCGACATCAGTCATACAAGGACCTAACAGCCCATATCAGAGGGCCTGGTAACCCATTCTCCCGGAGTGCCCCCCACAGGGCCCCCCGAGGGATGCGGTCAAACATCTTCTCCAAATCCACAAAACACATGTTGACTGGTTGGGCAAATTCCCACGCACCCTCCAGGATCCCCCTAAGCGTATAGAGCTGGTCCAGTGTTCCACGGCCAGGACGAAAACCACATTGCTCCTCCTGAATCTGAGGTTTAACAATCCGATGGACCCTCCTCTCCAGAACCCCTGACTAGACCTTACCAGGAAGGCTCAGGAGTGTGATCCCCCTGTAGTTTGAACACACCCTGCGGCCCCCCTTTTTAAATAAGGGAACCACCACCCCGGTATGCCAGTCCAGTGGGACTGCCCCCGATGTCCACACGATCTTGCAGAGCCGTGTCAGCCAACACAGCCCCACAACATCCAGAGCCTTAAGGAACTCTGGGCGGATCTCATCCACCCCTGAAGCCTTGCCCCAGAGGAGCTTTTTAACCACCTCAGTGACCTCACCACCAGAGATTTGAGAGGCCAACCCAGCGTCCCCAGACTCTGCTTCCTCACTGCAAGATGTCGGTGGGATTGAGGAGGTCTTTGAAGTATTCTGCCCACCGATCCATAACGTCCTGAGTAGAAGTCAGCAGCACACCGTCCCCACTATAAATAGTGTTGGTAGCGCACTGCTTTACCCCCCTGAGGTGCCGGATGGTGGACCAGAATCTCCTTGAAGCCGTACGGAAGTCTTGCTCCATGGTCTCACCGAACTCCTCCCATGCCCGGGTTTTTTCCTTGGTGACCACCCGAGCCGCGTTCCGCTTGGACTGCCGGTACCCGTCAGCTGCCTCTGGAGTCCCACAGGCCAAAAAGACCTGATAGGACTCTTTCTTCAGCTTGACAGCATCCCTAACCGCGAGTGTCCACCACCGGGTTCGGGGGTTGCCACCACGACGGGCACCAACAATCCTGCGACCACAGCTCCTGTCGGCCGCCTCAACAATGGAGGCACGGAACAGGGTCCATTCAGACTCGATGTCCACTGCCTCCCCCAGAGGGGTGTGGTTGGGAGGAACGGCCCCACTGATCTGAATTCGAGTTGTGTTTTGTTATTGGACTTCTGTGCCAGTCATGGATTGTCCATAATGAACACCATGTTCAGACATAAAGGTGTCCATATGTGCTCTTGGCACCAGGATACCTTAGGCTGCAGCTCGATGATCAACTTTGTTGTTGTTTCATCTGACCTGCGGCCGCATGTCTTGGACACTCGGGTGAAGAGAGGGGCGGAGCTGTCAACTGACCTCTACCTGGTGGTGAGTTGGCTCAGATGGTGGGGGAGGATCCCGGTCAGACCAGGCAGGCCCAAATGTATCGCTAGGGTTTGCTGGGCACGACTGGCAGAGTCTCCTGTCAGAAGGAGCTTCAATTCCCACCTCCGACAGAACTTCCCAAATGTTCCGGGGTCTCACTGTTGTTGCCCACGTGAGCATTAAAGCCCCCCAGCAGAACGAGGGAGTCACTGGGAGGAGCACTTTCCAGCACCCCCTCCAAGGTCTCCAAAAAGGGCGGGTAGTTTGAACTGTAGTTTTGTGCATAAGCACAGACCACAGTCAGAACCCGTCCCCCCACAAGTAGGCGGAGGGAGGCTACCCTCTCATTCACTGGGGTAAACCCCAACGTACAGGCACCAAGATGGGGGGCAACTAGTATGCCCACCCCTGCTCGGCACCTCTCAGTGGGAGCAACTCCAGAGTGGTAGAAAGTCCAACCCCTCTCATGGAAACTGGTTCCAGAGCCAGAGCCATGCGTTGAGGTATCCTGAATAGTTATATCTAGTCGGAACCTCTCAACCTCACACACCAACTCAGGCTCCTTTCCCACCAGAGAGGTGACATTCCATGTGCCAAGAGCCAACTTCTGTAGCCGAGGATCAGACCGCCAAGGTCCCCGGCCTCTACTACCACCCGTCACACACTGCACCCGACCCCTTTGGCCGCTCCCATGAGTGGTGAGCCTATGGGAAGGGGGACCCAAGTTTCCTCTTCGGGCTGTGCACGGTCGGGCTCCAAGGATGAAAGCCTGGTCACCAGACACTCGCCAACGTGCCCCACCTCCAGGCCTGGCTCCAGGGGGGGGCCCTGGGGACCCACGTCTGGGCGAGGGAACACGGTTTCCATTTATATAATTCATCATAAGAGGGCGTTTGCTTTCTCCTCGGAAATTACGGTTCACGAGTAGCGAAAATCAACTGTTTAAAAAAGTACGGCAAAAGGAATAAAGATGCACAGTACATTTAGTCCACAGCAAAGATGTTTGCTTCGGTTTAATTTGCAGTCTCTGATACTACAAGGACCCACCCATCACACAGTTTGTCCAGAGGGGAACGGAGAGGAATAGGAGAACATGGAGCTGGGTTTCATGTTTTGCCTAATTTAGAAACGGTTGTGGTTAAAGGTTTTCACATTGAAGAATTTTTTACAGCACTGTGATGATAAAATACAAACAGTTGTATGTTATTTATCATGATATTTATCAAATATGGTTATATATTCAGAAAAAATATATAATTAATAATGATTATTTATACAGTTTAAACATGTAGCCACCAAATCTTTTGCAGCACGTTTTGCAACCCAGGCTATGGCAGATGAAGGAGAAGCAGACAGGGAGGAAATGGTTAGCAGACCTGCCAAAAAGAAGAGGGTCCATGTGTCTCACAGTTTTTGCCTAAATATCAAAAACAGTGGCCATGCTTGCAACCCTCAACTACCTCACCATGAATTTAGCACAATCTGCAATTATGAAAACGGGGGACAGAATGGGGGGGCGTGGCAAGATGGCGCCGGTGTATGTGGCAAGCCGTCTGTCTCCTGTCATTTATTTTATCTTTTTGTTATTTTTGAGTGTTTTCGTGTGTAATGTGACTTTGTTGTTGACTTATGACCGAGAGGCTCTTCTAGAACTTCGGTCGGCTGCTGGCCTGGTGAAACCTGGTGCTTGGACGGGCTGGAGGAGTTCCGGTTTTTCGTCCTCATGTCAGTGCCGCTTGGCACCACCGCTTGTGCCTCGATGGCTCCTGGATCGGACTAACTGGAGAAAGCGTCCTAGGGGTCATGGACGGCGGGTGAGACTGCGGTCCAAGCTGTCACGGTCCCTTAGGGAGCTTGCTGAGCTGACGGGTATCAGCCGTCATCTTGTGGCGCCGTCACGCCTGCTGGAGCCGGCCCGCTGGCTGCCTATGGGAGATTTGAATGCTTTACTGGAACTACTACCAGTGGGTTGTAGCTGTTTTAATGTCCCGAGGTCTTCTGGCAGAGGCGGTGGACTGGTTGTCATCTATAAATCTCACTTCAACTGTAAACAGCTTATTCCGTCGAATCCTCCTTCCAGCTTTGAAATGTGCCTATTTGAACTTGGCCCACCTCCTCTGTTGTTCGTGGCGTTGATATATCGTCTTCCTAAATTTGATGGGGACTTTTTAAAGGACTTCTCTGACCTCCTGTCTGTAAACATGCTAAAGTATGATCATGTTTTGATTCTTGGTGATTTTAATATTCATGTGTGTTGTCCTGATAAGCCATTGGCTAAAGACTTCTTACATCTGTTGGGCTCTCTTAATCTGTCACGGTGGGTCCTGGGTCCTACTCATGCACAGGGACACACCTTGGATTTAGTGCTCTCTATTGGTCTCTCTGTTGCTGGTGTAGAGATACTGAGCCTGGTTTTTTCTGATCATTTGCCCATTTTATGTCATTTTAACTTGCCCTGCATGCCTGCTGTGACTTCCTCTCATGTGAGATTTCGTCGTGTTTTAAATACAGCAAAGATTATTGAGCTTGGTGAGCTCCTATGTGCCGAAGGAAGTGAGCTACACACAATGTCACTTAATACAGAGGTGCTTACACTCCAATTTGACGGTATCTGTAAAAACAGTTTGGATAAAATTGCACCTTTTAGGATTAGAAAGCTGAGGCCTAGACCAGAACCATGGAAGAAAGACAGACTCCAAGTCTCTCGTGAGATATTCAGAGAATCTTTAACTATCAGCAAACTCTTAAGGAAGCGAGGGTGAAGTTCTTTGCTTATATTGTGGAAAAAATTCTCATGATCCATGCACTTTTTTTTCTGTAGTAAATTTTGCTACTTGAGTTCTCCGATTCTAGTTCTTTGCCTCCCACAGTTGACAATTGTAATGACTTTCTTCACTTTCTTGTTGATAAGGTTACAGCTATTCGAGCTGCCATTACAAACTCACCACCTGACTCTCTACTCCCAGAGCCGCCCCAGGCTACACTGGAAACATTTGAGCCTGTATCCTTATCGGACTTGGAAAAACTGGTAGCTCAGCTTAAACCATCTGGCTCTCCTTGTGATGTGCTGTCCCCTAGAATTTATAAAGAACTCTTTCCAGTGATAGGCCCTTTACTTTTGGCAATCATAAATGGCAGTCTTACTTCTAGTATGGTTCCATCCTCGTTTAAGAAGGCTGTTATTCATCCTATGTTTAAAAAGCCAGGGCTGGATGTGACAACCTTGGCTAATTACAGGCCCATCTCAAAACCCTTTTCTTTCCAAGCTGCTGGAGAAGGTCGTGTATTCACAATTGATTGCCTTCATGAACACAAATGATTTATGGGAGACCTTTCAGTCAGGGTTCAGGGCAGGTCACAGCATTGAATCAGCTCTTTTAATGGGTTTTAATGACACGTTTTTAGCCTGTGACATGGATAATGATGTTGTCCTACTATCTCTGGACTTATCTGCAGCTTTTGATAGTCGACCACGAAGTCCTTCTGGACTGACTACAGCATTGGGTGGGGATAACTGGGCAGGCCCTCCAAGGGCTTCGCTCCTACCTTCATGACAGGACATTTAGTGTTCAGATGGGTGAGGTGACGTCACTTCGTTGGGGTGTGTCACAGGGCTCTGTCCTTGGTCCTCTCCTATTTGCAGTGTATTTGCTTCCTCTTGGAGTCCTCCTTCGTTGGCCTAATGTGAAAGTTCATTTTCATGCTGATGACTGCCAGATCTATCTCCCCCTTCGACGTGGGGAGGATAGATCTGTTTCTCCTTTACTGGACTGATTGAAGGACATAAAATGTTTGATGGCTTCTTATTTTTTGCACCTAAATGAGAGCAAAACGGAAGTCATAATAATCCTGGCAGAAGAAATGGCTCAGGTGCTGATATTGACCTTGGCCCATTGACCCCCTATGAAAAGAAAATAGTCAGTAATTTGGAGATAAAAATATACTCCTCACTTAATCTTGACACTCACGTAAATACGGTGGTGAGATCCTGTTTTATTAATCTGAAACGACTATCCAGGATCAGGTCTCTGCTGTCCAGAGCTCATCTGGAGTCTGTGTTGCATGCCTTCGTCCTGTCCCGTCTGGACTACTGTAACGCTCTGCATGCCAGTCTGGGCCAGTGCACGGTTGCACGGCTCCAATTTGTACAGAACTTGGTGGCTAGGTTCCTAACAGGTACTAGATGCCGAGATCACATTACTCCAGTGCTGGATGCTCTGCACTGGCTCCCTGTGCAATATTGAGCTAAATTTAAGATCTTAACTCTTGTTTATAAGGCCCTCCAGGGTAGTGCCCCCTCTTACATTACTGCACTTTTGCACAAGTATGTTCCATCTCGGTCTCTTCGCTCAGCCGAGCAGGGACATCTGGTGGTCCGGTCGAAATATCGATCGAGGGGTTATCGTGCATTTTCTGTTTTGGCTCCAACTCTGTGGAATGAATTGACATTGAGCATTAGGTAGGCGGCATCTCTTCAAGTCTTTTAAGTCTCGTCTAAAGACTCATTTCTAATTGATTGCTTTTCAGCGCTAGGGTTCATTGACTTGCCCTGACATTATGGTTTTTAATACTTCTTCTTTTTGATCAGGATGCTTGATCTTATTTTGTCCACCATTTGTTTTTAATTGATTAGTCTCATTCCGTTACCTCTCTGTATTTGTAATATTGCTTGCTTGTTATTTTACGATTTTATGTTTTTATCTTGCTCTTATGCCAGGTACTGGGAATGTTTTTATGATGCTGTTCACTTTAGACTTCTGATAATGTTGTGGAAGGTGCTCTACAAATTTGATTGATTGATTGATTGATTGATTGTTTGATTGATTGATGATGTGGACATTAGGGGTTGTACGAACTAGTCGACTAGTCGACTTCAAGGCTCTGTAGTGACTTTTTATGCCTGTCATCGACTAGTCGCTGTCACGTGATAATGACTGACAAGATGCAGTCTTCGGAAAAGACAGCAGGTGACGAGCCCCTGCGCGTCTGGATTGAGGCGGAGGCGACGAGCTGTGCCAGAGCGTCGGTACTGACACCGGCGGTAAAACGGACATTTAACCAAACTGTGACCTTTTCCCTCTTGCAATTTAACCTTCCCCTCACCCCCATCCTAATCTTAACCAGTTTGCGCATGCAAAGCTCTGATCATTGATGCGCGCTCCAGACATTGCGTCCTGAGCACCGCCAAATCAGGTGTCACCATCTCAAAAACAAATTAAACACGCGATTGTTCATGTCGGCTCATTTCCTTTCATGTTTTCTGTCTGTTATTTGTGCCTGATGCATTTTGCTGCTGCGGAGCGAGGCACATCACCTGTTGTCCTCCGGTGACGCACCACTATCTCCACTCCGCTCCGCTCCGGCATGAACTCCGCAGCAAAAACGGTCCCGTTGTAGTTGGCCGGCGAGCAGCGGCACTCAGCTGTTTTTGAGGTCGGTAGATCTTTTAGAACTGCAGTTCAAAGGTAACTCATAAGGTGATCATATATTAACCCAGGTAGCAGTTTTTCTTTAGGATTGAGAGGAGATGCAGGAAGATAATAAACAGACAGGACAGAAAAATAGTCAAATAAAAACAAATTCGTTTTTGTACCTGGTGGTTGCAACAAACAGACACCATTGAAGGTAATCAGAAGTGAGGAACAGAAAATGAAATAATTATTTTAATGTTTAGAGCAGCAGGAACTCCGAGAGGCTGCAGGCGCATCAGTGAGTTTGCTGCTGCTGCGCAGGGGGAGGGGGGAGAGGACTAAAGTAGGATGCAGAAACTACCGTTGTTAAAAGAGATGTGTTAACTTAGAAAATGTGGGCGCAATTTTAATTGTCAAAAACTCCAGCGAACCTACCGACCCCCCCCCCCCCCCCCCCGCTTCCGGCGTATGACGTTATCAACGACTAGTCGAAGTCGACTCGACTTTCATTACTTGACTGTCGACTTTAAAAAAGATAAAGTCGTGCAGGCCCTAGTGGACATAAGCCGCCAGGGAGCTGCAGGTAAATTAGCCATGGTGATGTGTGCATATGTGCTTTAAGCCAATTAAATATTACATTCTTGAAAACAGAAACATCTATGGCAATATACACATTAAATCATTACCATTAAATACATATAAAAATATTTATTTTTTAATTTTGATTAATTATTGAAATTATTGAAATAATTCAGTGCAATTAACTTGTGGCTATCAGCTTGTTGTTATATATGGAAAGCAAGTGCAATTTTTGAGTTTTACTGTTTAATATTGAAATACATATTTTGGACTATTCAAGAAGATGTTTCCCGACAGTGAAATAGCCACACAAAATGGCTGTTATATTGTTTTGTTAATATATATTATCATTTTCTAACCAGTGAATTGGGAAATTGCAGCGTGGGAAGCAATGGAGTTGCAAAAGTCTGCGAATAAAAGGCTGCACAAGTGATACTCAAAAACTTTTGACAAGGTTAACAGGTCTGTAAATCCTCAAAATCCCACCACATTAGGTCATTATCATTTTAAATAGAAACAAAGGAAATTAATGCATAAGTGAATTTATGCCGACTATGTAAAATTACTGGAATGTCATGTTCCTAGACATCCGTCTGATATGCTGGTTAGTATTTAATTACAAAAAATGAACATGGAGAAACGTTTAATAATTGCATGTCATGATCCCTCAATTTGACATGGTTACATTTTGTTTTCTGCCATTTGTTTTTTTCCGTCCCCAAACAAATTCTTTTTGACCTCTGCTGTGGTCAGACTGCATTCTCACACTATGTCCTGTGACCCCAGGCCAGCCCTCACCACGGAGGCTTCTCTCGGGAGGAGGAGCTGCTGCGAGAGAGGAAGCGTTTGGGGGTGTCCGGCATCACCTCCTATGAATACCACCAGCCCAGCGGGCTCTTCCTGTTCCAAGCCAACAGCAGCCTGCACTACTGCCGGGATGGTGCAAACAACAGTTTTATTGTAAGTTAAAGATCAGCTGAAGAAGAAATTAACTTCCTCAAATAACAAACAGACTCCTAAGGCAACATGTCAACAATCTGATAGGTACAAAATGTTTTTGGAAAGCTTATTTCTGTAGACAGAAGTGACTCTTGTATTGATCCTGAAGTGTTCCAATGGAAAATTGTTCATGGTTCATCGGGATTTTGAAGAAAACTTGGGTTTGTTTTGTCCTTCATCCTGACCGGCTTTTGCAGCTTGTTCTTGGTTTGTCCTCTCGGTTCTTTGACCATAATACGTGCCTCGCCACTTCCTAAAAACATTTCGTTTTCACCTTCTTCAGCCTACATTTCTGTTTTGATGTTAAAATCAGTCAGGTCCAACTAGTTATGAGATTTATTTAGAAACAGGAAGTCTTTCCCAGGTTGTTGCACAAATGTACATTTAAATAATATGAAATGTATAGATGATTATTGTTTTAAAAGCATCTTAAAAACATGTCTGCTTATTTAAGAATGAAATTTGAGATGTTGCTTCTTTTCTTGACTAGTTGAATTTCTGACCGGTAGCTGTTTTGTTTTTTCCTCGTTTGCTTTGTGTTTTTATTTCAGACTTCTCCGATGGATCCCACAGAAATCAAGAGCCAAAACTCAGGCACACGGATGGACCCTAAGATCTGCCCTGGAGATCCCACCTTCATCGGTTTCATCAACAACAACGACATTTGGGTGACAAATATCAAGACAAGAGAAGAAAGGAGACTCACCTTCTGCCATAAAGGTCAGGACTATATAGTGCTCACTTTTTACCCATTTTATTATTTTTTTGTTTTATTTAATTTGATTTTTACGTTTCCATCGTAGGTATTGATAACCCAAAAGATGATTCTAAATCTGCTGGTGTAGCTACGTTTGTCACCCAGGAAGAGTTCGATCGTTTCACTGGATACTGGTGGTCTCCGGTTACTCATACAGGTGATTTTTCTGTTAGAGCTATAAACAAATCCGAGTAAATATCATATTGTTCTGATTCTTACTGGGTATTTAAAACTACCTCATATTATCACTGGTCAGCATGTAGTTTACAGTGATGTTACTTATGTATAAGTTTTGTTCACTTTCTCCTTGTTTACTTTTAATTTAGAGCCAGATGGTTATAAAACTCTGCAGATTCTTTATGAGGAGGTGGATGAGTCTGAGGTGGAAATCATCCATGTCCCATCTCCAGCTCTGGAAGAGAGAAAGACTGATGTGTACAGATACCCACGTGCAGGTATGAGAATGGAAACTCTTGTGGAAAATGAGCTAATTTTTGCAATTCTGCTTTGATGTAGCTACATTTTGTTTGTGTCCAGGTAGCAAGAATCCTGACATTACTCTCAAAATAGCAGAAATCAGAACCGACAGCCAAGGAAATGTGAGCACTTCTTATGTTGTTAATGTGCCGTGTTAATCCACTCACGGTAAGCACTGGCATGTGTTTTTTGTGCTGATCTCTGGTTGGTGGTGTTGTTCCCCAGATTGTCAGCACACAGGAGAAAGAGTTGCCTGTTGCCTTCACTAGTCTGTTTCCCAACGTTGAGTATATCACCAGAGCTGGTTGGACAAAAGACGGTCGATAGTAAGTTTATTCTTTAAGAATTTGGAAAAAACAAACCTCCACCAGCTCAGGACATCAGTCTAGTGTTTATGCAGGGTATCCGCGGGTCCTTAAAAAGTCTTAAATTTGCTTTTCCAAATTTAAGGCCTTAAAAATCCTTAGAAATGACAAATAATCCTTAAATACAGTTTCCAAAGGTCTTAAATGACCAAAGACCCAATAAACAAGATATTTTTATTTCTATAAAATTTCTGTGAATTCCTAGTTGTGTTCAGCATTTTTGTGTACGATGTTGGCGTAAGCGGAACCGTACACATTCAGTTGGTTGTGAAAGGGGGCTATTTTTAGATGAGCACATTAGCTGGTTAAGCTAGTGGGAGCTTGCACCATGAGGAAGTGCAAGTTTAATGGTAACTGGATGGCTAATCCCACGTTTGCGACGTGGCTAGCACCGGTTCCAGGCAATAGCTGGAAATTATAGCTTAAATGAAATTTAAAAAAATAGCTTACATTTGGTCAAAGTGGCCTTAAAAAGGTCTTTAAAAGTCTTAAATTTGGCTCCCTTAAACCTGCAGATACCCTGTTATGCTAAAGTTCCTGTTCGTCACAGATTTTCTCTCTGTCCGTGTCAGTGCGTGGGCGGTCATGATGGACCGGCGGCAGCAGCACCTCCAGCTTGTCTTGCTCCCTCCTGCACTCTTCATTCCTGCTCATAATGATAAATTCAGAAGGCATGAGAGCCTGAAGGTCCTCGGAGACTCCGTCCATCCCTTCATCATCTACCAAGAGACCAGTGATGTCTGGATCAATGTGAGGTCCAGCATTTGCACCAGGCTGCATAATCAGTTCCAGCATAGTTTCCTGATCTGATCGGTTGATCAAGTCTTTTTATTTGTTTTATGGACGTATAAAATGAGCAGCTGTTGCGTTTTCTGATTTTAATTAACTTTTCTGTTTAATGTGAGCAGAACAGAAAGACAACAAACCAAACAATTGCTTTTCTTTCCAGGTCCATGACATCTTCCATCCTTTTATCCAAACGTCTGATGACGAGTTCACCTTCATCACAGTAAATGAGTCCAAAACAGGCTTCTGCCACTTGTATAAAATCACCTCTGTGTTACAGCAGAAGAGCTTTAACTGGACTGAGGGCTACATACACTCTGAAGGTAACCCCGTCCTGAGAGCACCAGCTTGTGCCAAAGTTGTCACAGTTTTATAGCTAAGAAATTCGTCTTCGTCTTCGTCTTCCTCCGCTTATCCGGGTCCGGGTCGCGGGGGCAGCATCCCAATTAGGGAGCTCCAGGCCGTCCTCTCCCCGGCCTTGTCCACCAGCTCCTCCGGCAGGACCCCAAGGCGTTCCCGGACCAGATTGGAGATGTAACCTCTCCAACGTGTCCTGGGTCGACCCGGGGGCCTTCTGCCGGCAGGACATGCCCGAAACACCTCCCCGGGGAGGCGTCCAGGAGGCATCCTGACCAGATGCCCAAACCACCTCAACTGGCTCCTTTCGATCCGGAGGAGCAGCGGTTCTACTCCGAGTCCCTCCCGAATGTCCGAGCTCCTCACCCTATCTCTAAGGCTGAGCCCGGCCACCCTACGGAGGAAACTCATTTCGGCCGCTTGTATCCGCGATCTCGTTCTTTCAGTCATTACCCAAAGCTCATGACCATAGGTGAGGATTGGGACGTAGATCGACCGGTAAATCGAGAGCCTGGCTTTCTGGCTCAGCTCCCTCTTCCCCACAACAGATCGGCTCAGCGTCCGCATCACTGCAGACGCCGAACCAATCCGCCTGTCGATCTCCCGATCCCTCCTACCCTCACTCGTGAACAAGACCCCGAGATACTTAAACTCCTCCACTTGAGGTAGGACCTCTCCCCCGACCCGGAGGTGGCAAGCCACCCTTTTCCGGTCGAGAACCATGGTCTCAGATTTGGAGGTGCTGATCCTCATCCCAGCCGCTTCACATTCGGCCGCGAACCTACCCAGCAAGAGCTGAAGGTCAGAGCTGGATGAAGCTAGGAGGACCACATCATCCGCCAAAAGCAGAGACGAGATTCTCCTGCCACCAAACTCGACACACTCCACACCACGGCTGCGTCTAGAAATTCTGTCCATAAAAGTGATGAACAGAACCGGTGACAAAGGGCAGCCCTGGCGGAGTCCAACCCTCACTGGGAACAGGTCCGACTTACTACCGGCTATGCGGACCAAACTCACGCTCCTCTGGTAAAGGGACTGAATGGCCCTTAACAGAAAGCCACCCACCCCATACTCCTGGAGTGTCCCCCACAGGGTGCCCCTGGGGACACGGTCATAAGCCTTCTCCAAATCCACAAAGCACATGTGGATTGGTTGGGCAAACTCCCATGCCCCCTCCATCACCCTTGCAAGGGTATAGAGCTGGTCCACAGTTCCACGGCCAGGACGAAAACCACATTGCTCCTCCTCTATCTGAGATTCAACTATCGATCGGACCCTCCTCTCCAGTACCTTGGCGTAGACCTTTCCAGGGAGGCTGAGGAGTGTGATCCCCCTATAGTTGGAACACACCCTCAGGTCACCCTTCTTAAAGATGGGGACCACCACCCCGGTCTGCCACTCCCTAGGAACTGCCCCCGATGACCACGCAATGTTGTAGAGACGTGTCAACCATGACAGCCCTACAACATCCATAGCCTTGAGATACCCAGGACGAACCTCATCCGCCCCCGGGGCTCCGCCGCTGTGTAGTTGTTTGACTACCTCAGCAACTTCTGCCCCCGAGATCGGACAGTCCATCCCCAGGCCTCCCAGCTCTGGTTCCTCCTCGGAATGCGCATTGGTGGGATTGAGGAGCTCCTCAAAGTATTCCTTCCACCGTCCCACTATAGCCTCAGTTGACGTCAGCAGCTCCCCATCCCCACTGTAAACAGTGTGAGCGAGTTGCTGCCTTCCTCTCCTGAGGCGCCGGACAGTTTGCCAGAACCTCTTTGGAGCCGATCGATAGTCTTTCTCCATGGCCTCACCAAACTCCTCCCACGCCCGAGATTTTGCCTCGGCAACTGCCACTGCTGCACCCCGCTTGGCTATCCGGTACCTGTCTGCTGCCTCCGGAGACCCACAGACCAGCCACGCCCTGTAGGCCTCCTTCTTCAGCCTGACGGCTCCCCGAACCTCTGGTGTCCACCAGCGGGTACGGGGGTTGCCACCACGACTGGCACCGGCCACCTTACGACCACAGCTAGCAACAGCCGCCTCAACAATCGCAGAGTGGAACAAGGCCCACTCGGACTCAATGTCCCCCACTGCTCTCGGGACGTGGTCAAAGCTCTGCCGGAGGTGGGAGTTGAAGACCGTCTTGACAGGTTCTTCTGCCAGGCGTTCCCAGCAGACCCTCACTATGCGTTTGGGTCTGCCAGGTCTACGCGGCATGTTCCCTTGCCATCTGATCCAACTCACCACCAGGTGGTGATCAGTTGACAGCTCCGCCCCTCTCTTCACTCGGGTGTCCAAAACATACGGCCGCAGGTCAGATGATACGACTACAAAATCTATCATCGACCTGTGACCTAGGCTGCCCTGGTACCAAGTGTACCGGTGGGCATCCTTATGTTCGAACATGGTGTTCGTTATGGCCAAACTGCGGCTTGCACAGAAGTCCAATAACAAAACACCGCTCGAGTTCAGATTAGGTGGGCCATTCCTCCCAATCACACCCCTCCAGGTCAAGCTGTCATTGCCCACGTGAGCATTGACGTCCCCCAGCAGGACAATGGAGTCCCCTGATGGAGCACTATCTAGCACTCGTCCCAGGGACTCCAAAAAGGGTGGGTACTCTGAACTGATATTTGGCCCATAAGCACAAACAACAGTCAGGACCCGTTCCCCGACCCGAAGGCGCAAGGAAGCTACCCTCTTGTCCCCCGGGGTAAACCCCAACACACAGGCAGAGAGTCTCGGGGCTAACAAAAAGCCAACCCCAGCCCTCCGCCTCTCACCCGGAGCAACTCCAGCAAAGTAGAGTGTCCAACCCCTCTCCAGGTCTCGGGTTCCAGAGCCAATGCAATGTGTCGAGGTGAGTCCGACTATATCTAGCCGGTACCGCTCAACCTCTGCCACAAGCTCCGGCTCTTTCCCCGCCAGCGAGGTGACGTTCCATGTCCCAAAAAGTAGTTTTCTTGTCCGGGGATTGGACCGCCAAGGCTCCCGCCTTGGTCTGCCACCCGATTCGCATTGCACCGGACCCTTCATGTTCCTCCTGCGGGTGGTGGGTCCACAGTTGGACGAGCCCATGTATCCGGTTCGGGCTGGGCCCGGCTGGGCCCCATGGGCGAAAGCCCGGCCACCAGGCGCTCGCTCACGGGCCCCAACCCCAGGCCTGGCTCCAGGGTGGGACCCCGGTAACCCTCCGGGCCGGGTACTCCGACTCTTCGTTTTAATCGCCATGAAAGATCCTTCGAACCGTTCTTTGTCTCACCCTTCACCTAAGACCAATTTGTCATGGGAGACCCTACCAGGGCACTAAGTGCCCCAGACAACATAGCTCCTAGGATCATTAGGGCACTCAAACTCCTCCACCACGATAAGGTGACGGTTCAAGGAGGGTAGCTAAGAAATTACAATTAAAACCTAGTTATAATTGTGGAATATTGTGTAAAGATGCTAGGTTTTTGTCAGAAACCGTTATATTTACTGTCTGCAGGCAGGATATGTTTTTGTTTACTTAAAGACCAAGTTTACTGAGAAACCATTTTTTACTTATTTTAAATGTGATTGGTCACTCTGCAGTTTCACATGCTGGCTAAACTTGAAAATAGTCTTCTATCTCATTTCCTGCTCTAGAAAGCAGACGGGGAAACGCTCAGATTAGAAAAGCCTGACAGATCTATGCAACACTGAGGATTAGCATTCATGGACTCGTCCATCTTAGCTCACAATGGGGAAGGCTGTTGATGATTTAGCATCCAGGCGAGAGCAGAGAACGTCTCAGCTAGAAGAAGCTAACTGTTAGCATTAGCAACTCCACCACACAGCAGAACTCCTTCAGGCTTATGTTGTTTGTGGAGTTTAAGCATTGTTATGCAAACTGAGTCAGTGGTAGAGTTGTGTTGCTGTTAGCCAGTCAGACGAGAGATGTCCAAGTATTAGGAAGCAAAGCTCCTAAACCTTTAGTCTGCTGTTACCCTCTGCTCCAGCTTCGTTGCTGATATAGGATCGCCAGATACATTTATAATAGAGACCACTGCAAATGTGTTGAACAAAACAAGTGAGCTTGCTCTTTAATGAGTCATTTAATCTCTGATTATAATAGGTTGCCTTAGACTTCTGTTTCTTTGCCCCTCAGATGATTTTAAGTGTCCGGTTAAAGAGGAGGTGATGGTGACCAGTGGGGAGTGGGAGGTGCTGGCCAATCATGGAGCAAAGGTAAAGCTCCGCCCACATTTCTGTTAATGTTGATAACTTTTATTGTTTATACAAATGACCCCCAAACAGGAACAGATGGAGATGTAGAGTTGGTTTGTCTCATTAAAGGAACTATACCATGCTATCTTAAAGCTTTCATAAAAACGACAGGCCCTTATATGATTAAAATATTACTGTTGGCACTACCGAAATGTCATTTGTTCTGAGATGCAAGTTATTTTCTTGAGACATTCATCAACCTGGAATGAACCCCGCCTCTACCCGTGCGAGTTCCACTCATTTCATAAAGTAATTCTCGGCCTTCAGCAAATCATCATGAAGCCATGAAGAAGAAAACCATGCCGATTTGCAAAGTAGATTTTTCATGATATAGTGTCTTTAAAAGCAAAACATTTAACAGAAAATCTACACAGCCTCTCCCAGTTACGGTAAACAACTAAGACCCTACAGTCTAATTCTGCTGCTCAGACTGTCATAAATATAACTTTTTGACTTTGCTTGGTTTAATTTACAAAGACTACATTTTTGATCACATTCATGTTAAAACGTGCGAGGCTGGACTTACTAGTTTTATCCTTTTATTGTTAATCATATTCAGTCTTTTTGACGATTATAAAAATGTTGTTTCTGTGAGTTTTAACTAGAAAAACATGCAGATTAAAGATGTGTATAAAAGTAATCTATTAATGAGAATAATTATTGTAAGAGATGCAAATGAATGCAATGCACTGTTTAATTCTCTGCTGTATTTGTGCAGCGTTCCTGCAGTCCTCAGATTTGGGTGGATGAGGCGGCAAAGCTGGTTTATTTCCAGGGAACCAAGGACTCTCCTCTGGAGCACCACCTTTACGTGGTGAGCTACGAGTCTCCAGGGGAAGTCGTCCGACTCACCAAACCTGGCTTCTCCCACAGCTGCTCCGTCAGCCAGGTATCCCAGCATACACTTGTAATGCAAACAACCTGGATTTATTTGCAATTAAAGTTACTAAAGAAGGTTTGTGTTGTTTTATTCACGTAGCAGAAATCAAATAAATCACCTGTTAGCATCAGTGCATTTCTAAAGCCAGTAGAATAATTTATTGGGACATTTGTCTGCATTTGATAATCATCACTAGTTGGTTTAATGCACCTCTGATGGGGCGACGGTGGCACAGGAGTTAAGTGCTCGCCCCATAATCGGAAGGTTGCAGGTTCAAGCCCCGCTCAGTCTGTCGCTGTCGTTGTGTCCTTGGGCAAGACACTTAACCCACGTTGCCTGCTGGTGGTGGTCAGAGGGACCGGTGGCGCCAGTGCTCGGCAGCCTCGCCTCTGTCAGTGCGCCCCAGGACAGCTGTGGCTACATTGTAGCTCATCCCCACCAGTGTGTGAATGTGTGTGTGAATGGGTGAATGACTGGTTGTGTTGTAAAGCGCCTTGGGGGTTTCCAGGACTCTAGAAGGTGCTACATCAAATACAGGCCATTTACCATACAAAGCAATCAGGACATCATGATAGATCCACCGTTCATGTGTTCATTTAAATTCAGTTGTAATAGTGTTCTAACTCCAGTGGAGGACACTGTGTAACACTGACTCATCTTGTGTCTTTCATACAGACCTTTGACATGTTTATCAGCCACTACAGCAGCTTAACAACCTCTCCGTGTGTTCACATCTACAAGCTGATTGGTTCGGATAGCGACCCGTTGCACAAAGAGCCGCAGCTCTGGGCGAGCTTGATGGAGTCTTCTGGTACTGAATTCTGCTCACTTTAAACTTTTAACTCATTCGCTGCCAGCGTTTCTCACCATTTTTACTGTTTTTTTTAAGAGTCACAGAACGTTGCGTGCTAGGATGATGTCGATGCCAAAACAACCCAAACAAAGCGGAGACTCACCTCTTGCATCAGGAAGAATCTGCGTGTTTCGAGCGTTATCCGTTCTTTCATAATCCGTTGTTGAATTGTGATCGGCAGAACCTTTTCCGGTTCGCGTCTCACTTTTTTTACAGCAGCGGCCCAAAACGATCTCCTAACACGTGGATTTTCTGCTTCCTGATCACGTGACGTGTAACCTATGTGGATGAAGATCGGCTTTAGAGCTGAGATGTTTGTTCTCACGGTGCTGGGGCTCATTCCGATGCCCACACAGTAAAAACATGCAAATGACGACTTTAGTCGTCAGTGGCAGTGAATGAGTTAACACGAAGTTTAGATGTTTCAGATTCTCAATAAATAAACAAAAATCCCAAATGTAATCACAGCTTTATTGAAAAATATAAAATGTTTGAACAGTTTTGAAAGTTTTGAAACCGTGAATGTTTAACACTGATATCAGGACATATTGTAGATGTGATTTATTTTATTTATTTATTTTTTTAACTGGTTTTGTTTATTTGTTTCCAGGTCATCATTTTGATCCTTCCACTCCAGAAATCTTTAACTTTACCGGAAAGTCAGGCTTTGAGCTTTATGGCATGTTGTACAAACCAAACCACCTGGTTCCCGGCAGGAAGCATCCCACCGTTGTCTTTGTCTATGGTGGTCCTCAGGTTTGATCTTTAACTTGAAACTTAAATTTACATAATAAAACATCTGAGTCTATGGTGCAGAAAGGCCTTTTTGACGGAAAAATCCAAATAGAATTCTCTTATTAAATAGTCAATCACATCTTTTGGTCTAGCTGAGTATTTTAGGTGTTTTCTGGTCAGTCAGCATCTCTTGAAGGTCACTGTTTATAGTGAACCATGAGATGCTGCTGAGCCAGGAGGATGAAACAGACACCTGGTTTGTTTTCCAGGTGCAGTTAGTGAATAACTCTTACAAAGGCGTGAAGTATCTTCGGCTGAGCACTCTGGCGTCTCTGGGCTACGTGGTGCTGGTCATCGATGGGCGGGGCTCTTGCCAGCGAGGACTTAAGTTTGAAGGGGCTGTGAAGGACAAGATGGTAACTGTGGCAAAACATCCTTCTGATGCTGCTAAATGTAGAAAGACATCTACTAGAACATGTACAGAAATACTTAGATAAGCTAAATGTGTTTTAGCATTTCACTGTTTGAAAATCATGCCTACTGAGTGCACTTTCGCAGATTTTAATGAATGTTTATTTATTTTAATTCAGGGTCAGGTGGAGCTTGAAGACCAGGTGGAGGGTTTGCACTACATAGCTAACAAGTATAAGTTTGTGGACTTGAGTCGCGTCGCCATCCATGGCTGGTCGTACGGAGGCTTCCTCTCCCTCATGGGTCTCGTCCACAGACCCGAAACCTTTAAGGTCCAAACCAGACTTGACTTTGTTACAGAGAAGACTTACAGACACTGTTTCCATATTCTGCCATAAATGATTCATGAGTAGAAAGTTTCCATTTGTTTCTGTCTGTTCATTTGATCTTGATTTTCTTTAATCATAGATCTAACATTAGGGATGATTTGAAGTTAACGCACACATGATTGATAATTCCTGAAATTGGTCTGTTTTAGCCGTTTTAAAAGTGATGAATAATTAGTCTTTTTGTTTGTTGGTTAGGTTGCGGTTGCAGGAGCCCCGGTGACCTTGTGGACGGCTTACGACACGGGCTACACGGAACGATATTTAGACACGCCTGACAAAAACCAGAAGGGATACGAAGCCTGTTCCGTCGCTCTGCATGTCGACAGGCTTCCCAATGAGTGAGACCCGTTTCTAAACTTGATTTTATTTTCTTTTATATATATTTAAGTAACTTTTTAAAATGTTTTTATTTTTATTTTTTGCTAGATGGCTCATTAGGAGACCTTTGAGTGAGTTCTAACTGAAACGTTTTACTCTTTTATAAATAAGCACAATAATAATTGACGTTAAAGAAAAATTACAGTTTTTTTCATGTTTTAAGGAAAATCACACAGTTTGTGTTTTATTTTCTTTCGTGTTGCCAAGGCAATAGATTTGTCTTGATTTTCTTTCTCAAAGAGAAAGCCAAGACATGACTCAACATGACCTATAAAACCCTACCCTGAAGACTCAGCATAGCCCAGTTTATTCACTAAAAGCTTACTGGATGAATAGTTTTTATGACTCATTATTTAAAATGTAAATGTGAGTAAGTAAACTAATCAAAATGAAAAACCAATGCATGTCTTTGTGTCCCACAGGCCCAACAGGCTGCTCATCCTACATGGATTTTTAGATGAGAATGTACATTTCTTCCACACTAACTTCCTGGTGTCCCAACTCATCCGAGCAGGAAAACCCTACAGGCTACAGGTACAACAAACACCTGATGTGTGCTGATATTGGTCTGAAAATCTCACAGCAATCCAACACGTCTCTACATCTTTTCGCTCCAGATTTATCCCAACGAACGGCACAGCATCAGGTGTCCGGAGTCCGGGGAGCATTATGAGATTACGCTGCTGCACTTCCTCCAGCAGAACCTCTGATAAGCCTTTCCACACACTAACTTTCCTTTCCTTGCTTCCTACCCTCCTCTCCTGTTTTTACTCATGTTTGTTCAAACCTGCATCACCTGTGACTTAACTTGATTTTTATGATCAGTTGAATGCAAACTACGCCAAACCTCATCACACCTCAAGATATGATCATGAGTCTTCAAGTTGCTGCAGCATTTTAGCATTAAGATAATATTACTTGATTCAGATGTTAGTAAAGTTAGCATGAATCATCACACAGGCCTTGGAAACAGTCTTACAGTGAATGTGTTTGGCTTGTTTCAGGCCCTGAAACCAACAGAGGGCGCTGTTTACTCAGAGTAAATCTAAAACTCTCGGAGCGTGTAGGGGTGACAGAAATAATTGTTGGTATTTAAAATGCTGTTTGCTGCTCCGCAAACAGGAGATGCCAGTGAAGACGTACGTGGACCTTCCTTAGACTTTTAAAGAGATTTCTCTATTTGTTTTGAAGCTTTATCGATTTTAGCTGCTTTTTTCCCTCTAACTTAAAGCAGCATTCCCCCATTTCATCTGAATTTAACAATTGTAAAACTCTTTAAGAGATAACAAGCAACTCTTTTTACCACTTTTAATTACACTGATATGTTTTTCTCTGAGTTTTGTCCTTTAAGTGCTGCCATAGATGATTTTATTCACTAACAGAGTCCAACTTCACACTTTTATTGGGTGATATTTTAAAAAGAAATATGAGTGATGGGCACACGTTGTAACTTGTTGCTGATCTTTTCAGTCGTCTGCTTTACCTTGATGTGGAACTTGTCTTTCTTCTGCTGCTGAGAACTTTTGCACAGTAAATATTTGCCTTGGTGCCAAGAAACTGACCTATAAGAAGACATTTGAGTCGACTCTTGGGTGCCTTTCTAGAATTTAGGAGCACCTGCTCTCACAGTTAATATATATTTATCAGGGAATCTAACACAAGACTTTGTAGGGGCCGGTATCCACTGGTCCGGTCAGACTTGGCATCGCGTGATGACATCATCAAGCTGCTGCCGGCTGCAGAGGATCATGGGACATGGAGTCCCTGCTGGCGCTGATATCATTATGCTTTATTGTCTACGCTTCAGGGCGTAGATGGCATAGTCCTTTGGAGAAAATACTGCGTAGTAATTTTCTCATGAGGGCAGGACCCCAACAACTTGCAGCAGTGAGTGAGTCTGTTGTCTTGTTACTGTCTGATGAAAACCTGTTAGAGGAGCTATTGTTATACATACACAGTGAAATGTTCTCTAAACCCTTGAAAAAATAAACAGAAGTAAACAATGTATTAAAGTTCTTGTTAGGGTCTTTTATTTATTTACCTTTATCAGCATTGTTGCTGAAAATGATCTTGAAAAGCGTATTTGTAAGATTTCCAGCCCTTATATTTTCTGGGATTTTAACCCGAGTGGGAAAAAAAAACACCAAAATGGAACATTGATTAATTAGGACATAATGTAATGAACTGCTGTTAATGAAAGTGGAATGTCATCATGAGACGCAAATTGCATAAAAGTCACCGTTTTTCATTAAACTATTTAAAGGGTCATTTTCTGAAAATCAATAAATTCTTAACTGCATTTTCTTTGTATGAATGGATGAAGTTTTAATCTCTAAGTTAAAACAAGCTGCGTTTGTATTAAAATGGATAACCTGAATCTGATTCACAAAAAACAGCAAACGTAATCTCCTCCGACTGATAGGTTAAAATATTAAATCTCAGATTTCTCACAATGTTTAGCAAATTTTTCTATCATGGAAATGAGTCCTTTATGATCTCCAGCTGGTCTAATATGAGCTGCTAAGCTGTTTAACATTTATTCTCTTTATGATTAAGCACACTTCCATAAACAAACTTTTTGTTTTTAAAAAGTTTATTTTCACATATTTCATACAAATATAATTGTTTCAAGCTGTGATGAAATATTTGAAATAGAAAACCCCTGAACATTAATTAAGTACAAAGTAAATTATATCAAATACATAATTAATAAACAAAATCCCTTTCAAAGGAAATAATATCGGTCAATGTGACTGAATGAACTTTAAGGTCTCATATGCAAAGCATAGAAATATCTGATCACCAGTGGAGATCAGTAGTGTGCGTATGACAGCGTCTTTATGTCTTTCAGTAGTTAAATGTCTTTAAAATGTCGTTTTCTCTGGCTTGAGTTGGCTTTTGCTCTTTATTCTTTTTGGTTCAGGTTTAAAGATTTTTTGATGCTGGTGCGATTTTAAGAAGAGTTGTCCTCAGAGAGCTGCTCTGTCCCGCTCTGATCGTCCAAAACATGGACTGCCTTCCGGACTGGTGTTTTCGGAGCTGGCCGGGCCGTCGGGGAAACTTTCCGTTAAGATTAGATTCACCGCAGCTGCTGAACCACCAACCACCTGCAAGTAACGAGAGATTTTCATTCAAACTTCCACCAACGTTTAGGTTCAGATGGTCTGGTTTAGGATCAGGATTTGCCTGTCTGACTGGATCTTGTGTGTACCTGAGAGCATCTGAGCACAGTTGATGTCTGCAGCGAGGTCGTTGTCTCTGTCGGCTGTGGAGAAGGGAAGACCAGAAGCTCCAGCGATCACAATGTCTTCCTGAACTCCAGAGGGAGATTCCTGCTCGAGGTGCAGAGCAAACATCTTCTCCTCGCCATCCAGCTGGAATTTGTAATGAGCTTCTCGCTGCTGCCCCGCCTCATCAGACAGCTCCACCTGCAGGATGTACTGGCCTTGCTTGGAAAGGGAGTGGATGTTGTCCAAACCCAGCCAGAACTCTCCTGATAGATAAAAAAAAAATCCTACGGTTATTTTTCTGGCTCTACACAAATGCCACAACAATTTTTTACCAGAAGCTTCATCTCACCTTTGAGGCTCCCAAATCCGTTCTTGTAGCTCTCCCAAAGTTGGTTAAAGTTCTGGGATCCATCCTGACGTTTCTGAATGATCGTCCATCCACCTTCTGAACAGAGATCAGAAATAGTTGAGTTAATACGGTGTGCAAACGTAATTAGCTTTTCATTAAATAACCAAAGACTTTGACTGGTTTGAGTCTTCGCCTCACCTGGAGTCATTTGACAGAGGACGCTGAAGGGTTGTGAGCCCTCAGGCTGGATTGTGTAGATGCCGCTGGCTTTCTGTCCTCGCATAAACAGATCGTGACAGTCTTGGGCCAAACCTGCAAACAACAGACCAGAAATAAATCAGACTGAGGATACAAGTCAGTGTTTTCACATCCAAATGCTTTAAAAATGTATTTTTGTTCTAATTCACATGGTTAAGCTCTCTGTCATCTATTTTTGTGATCTTTGCTCTGTGTTTGATCAGCTCTGCCAGCGAGTCAAACATCATAACTCAAGGTGCGAAGGTGAATTGCTTGGTTCTTATGTCACTTTATGGTTCACCAGTCCCTTGTACGTGTTTGCACTCACAGCTGACTGATTAAACTGTAGATTTTTATTGCAGATAAGCTTTTAAAACTAATATTTGTATTTGAGTGAAAGTTGAGCTTTAACTGAAATGAGCTGTTACCTGATTCCCTTTGGATGGGCTCTGCTTCGCCTGTCAGTGCCATCTCCTCATCTCTCCGTCGGTGTGATTTCACTCTCTTGTGTGCAATCTGCAGAAAATGGGTCAAAAGATTTTAAAAAATCTCATTTTCTAAACAATGAAACATTCTATTTTTAGGACAGCATGGTGTTGCCAGGATCTCACCTTGGTTTGCAAGGCTTGTAGGTGCAGACTCTGTTTCTCCAGTTTGTCTTGTTGCTGCTGAATTTTCTCCACCAGCTGGTCTATGCGTCTGTTCTGAGAGATCATCAGCCTCTGGAAACGGCAAAAGCAAATGTTTTTAGCTTTGTGGGATTGATCAGTAACAGAATATTAACTACTCTTTAGATCTAAACTGTCATTTCTATAAACTATCGATTCGGAAATCAAATCAAACATGAACCCGTTATTTTCTCTCACCTGGATGAATGAAACAGTCTTGTGCTCGCTGTCGTTGCCATCCTGTATCGGCTCCGTCAGCACCTCCTCTAGTCTGTCCATCCTGGACGTGATGTCCTCTGTCTGCTTTTTCACCTCCCCCACCTTCAGCTTCACCTCCTCAGCTTGCTCTGTCAGCAGTCGGTACCTCTCCTGCTCCCCCTCTCCTCCAGCTCTTTGGGCTCGCAGAGCTTCATCTTGCTCCTGCTGCTTCTTCTCCAGCTCAGCCACTGTGTTGTTGAAGACCTTCAGTTTGCTGTTCACGTCCCTCATGTGGGCTTTGGTCTTGTCCACATGCTCCTTCAGACCCTGACCAAGCTGCAGAAGGCCGTGGGCCACCACATTCACGTCATCCCATGAGGCGTGCTTGTCCCGGCGTTGTCTCTCTGTAGGGAAGCCGTCTCCTACATGGACCAGAATGGTCAGGAGGAGGATGAGAAGTTGAGGCATCTTCATTTTTGTGTCTTTGGTTTTAAATCAGCACTTCTTCTTGTGTCTCAGTTGTGTGCTGCTGAATGGGACTGTGAGGCTTTTATAGCTTGGTGCTGCAGTAAAGAGCTCCTCTGATTGGCTGCTTACAAGAGAAGGGAGGGGAGACAGAGGCGGGGAAAGCCCTTTATAGTGAAGATATGAGCTATGATGCAATAAAACATCTGAATTACTGGTTAAACGCTCAGTAATGCAGTAGTGATTTTTGTCTTAATGCTGTCATTGGGTATGCACCAGAAAAGCAACCAGAAGAGTTGTATTTATGCTCCAGAGGACCTCTCACCCACATCTAACACACATCTAACAGACTTCATGTATCTGTTTCAGCCTGGCATGTATCTGTTTCAGCCTGGCTGACGCTACTACACGCCTTTCTAAAATCTAAATAAATTCCCCAACACGATATACATACCTGATTGACTTGTGAAAAACGCTGATAGCCGTTGATTATTCGTGCTTTTATCTGAGACAGAAGCTGACTGGTGGCTGAATGAGGAATGCAGGAGTCGTCACTGTGAGAAGTAGGGGAAAGTTCAACCCTCTGGCCTTTTTACTCACTCATTCCTCACAACAGACTCCTACAGCTGTGTATGCACGCTCCCAGACACAAGGCACGTGTTGTCCCAACTGGAAAAAAACACAGAACATGCTTTTTGTTTGTTAGCAAGCTATGACTGTTTGGGTCATTTTTCCTTTTCCATTTTTTATAAAGTAAATATTTATTGGAGTTTGGATTTTAAAAAGATAATTTATTAAAAGTTAAACATTCCTGGAAGGGAATGAATGTCCAACATCAGAAACTATTAGACCTAAATTTAGAAAAAAACTTTATGCTCGATCGCAACCAATATGGTAAGATCTCACATGACCTGTCCATGCTCAGAGCCAAAGTTGGGAGTGACTCTCAGCTATGATCAAATTTAATCCCAGTATCTGGAAAAATCTACTCAGGTATCGAATGGAAGACCCATTTCCGACATTCTGAATTAACCCTAGAACTCCCAAGGCAGTCATTTTGACTGTTTTCCAATTTTGATGTGTAATAACTTTATTTAAATGGATCTCACTGTGTCCTGGCTTCCTGGCTTTTCCTATTTGTTTGTGTCCTTAAAATTTGCGTAAATGTCCATAAATTTTGCATTATAATTTCCATGAAATAATGTATCAAAAATACTTATGGTTATTTTTGTCTTTGTCTCCCACAAGCTGTCAGTCTGACGGCTCTATTGTTTACATAGTAAAATTTTCCTGTGAATGATGTACAGCGTCGCCGTTGCTAAGCAACTGGCTTTCCAGCTCGCGCACGCTCACTCTCTGTACATACTCTGTGTAAAATAGCTAATAAAACGGCTCTTAGAAGAATGTTCTCAGTGAAACAAGCATTAGAAATGATGCTGCTTCAGGCGGAGAGGAGAAATCTGCTGGAAATTGGTCAGTTGGAAGCGGCTGAGGCTCTGATAGCAATGCAAAAGGCTATCTCCAACCCCCTAACCCCTACCTGTGGAAAGTAGCCGTGCCAGTCACCCAGCGAACAATAAACGTATTTTCAAGCTTTGGATTAAAATTATATTTTCTTAACAGCAAGATTAACAAGGTAATTAATAGTGTTAATTAATAGCACACCTGAGCCACTTTGCTCCACAACATTATCGTCGGTATGCATTTCATGGCCAGAAATTCCCGTCAAACTGACTATTAGTGGGATTTATACTGTTGGAATTATGGGAGTTCTAGTGTTAAAAAGTAATAGGTTTTATCTCATAATTATGACTCGGCTATCTCATAATAATGACATATCTTATTATGAGAAAGAAAGATGAAAATAAAAAATATTATTGTTTTAATCAGAGTGGCGGAAATAGGCTTCCATACACATAGTTCTTTCTGTGTTTGCCAGTGTTCGTAATGTGGAGCGGCCATCTTGAATGTTGTTTAGCTTGGGGAAAGCCTATTTCAGTTCAAACTTACAGGGACAAAAACTGCCTTTAAACAAGCTGAAAACCAGTTTTTAATACACACCCCAGTTCTGAGTCAGAGACGTCACAGTTAACCAGAATCAGGCGGGTTGTCTGTTACGGGTTTGTCATGAGTCATTTCTGAATCTGTTTAGATTTGTCTCCATGGGGGGAAAAAACACTTTATGGTCTAAATTTGACCAAGATTGGCTGGAAAAATCCTGCAGCTGCATAATAAAACAGGAATTAATCAGCCGGATGACACGCTTTACGGAAACTGATGACCACATGCTGCCAGAAGATCAGAATGGTTTTGCTTTAAATCCCTTAAAGAAATGTAGTGATGTTTAGGAGCAGAGGCTGACAAATGCAAGGCAGCAATTTACTAAAAAGTAGAGAAGTTTTAGTCAGGGTAGAGATGATTGATTTTCAGAAAACCACAGAAACATACAGCAAAAACGAGAGGAGTTCAGTGAGGGTAAAGTTTGACTCCAGTCACACCAAAACGCAGTGTTATGATGTAAAACTCCTGTCTCTTCTGCTGTTTTCCCAACAGAAACATTGATATGCAATTCAAACTTTCTTATCTGCTAAACTGAGCATGATGACAAAAAATCACAAACTAACAATAATAATTCAGACTAATATGATAAACCACACTCAAAGGCTAGATTATCTAACCCGGCTTTTGTAATAAAGCTTTTCATCTCTTTATATAATTTTTTCTCGATCAGGTTAAATGAGGCTCTGTCCACCCACTGCAGGGCGGAGGAGGGTTTTGTTTCACATTGGGAACATTGCAGCTCCTGCTGGTGTCTCTGTGCACGTATCCTCTGCATGCGCACTGCTGTGCTTCTGCACGTATGTCCTCGAACCTGCTGCCCTCAGCTGCTGTGAGGCAGAGTTTCTGAGTCTGCGCACAGCTTTTACACAGACTCGGGAGACACTATATCACATCCCAGCTGTGTCAGGACACAATGTCCGACAGCGAGATGGAGTTTTGGGTTTAGAGCCTCGGCTCTCTTTCAGTAGCAGCTGTTTCCTGAGAGTGCTGCAGAGCCACCCAGGAGGCTTCATCTGTGAGCCTGATCATCAGAAAATTATAAAACCAAACCAAGGTCTTTGAAATCTGATTATTTACCTTTTTCATTCTGACTGTTAAAACGTTTTTCTTTGAACATCAAGGTCAACATCTGATCTTGTGATTTATTTGTTTTTTCCTTTAATAACTTTTAACTAGTTATTTTTAGTGTTCATATAATCTTTTGTTGTTTATATCATTGTATACCTTCATACCATTGCTTTTCTGCAATGTCTATCATGTCACATGACTTTCACTGGGATTCCCGTCTTTATTATTAAGTGTCCTAACTGTGCTTTAATTTCCATCTTTCAGTTCTTTTTAAAACACAGAAAAGGTTTATTTACCTGCAATGTTTTGTTTGCGGCTGCAAACATCAGGCTGACGCCGATGGTGGCGTCACTTCCTTCGTTTATCCGCGGAAAGCAGAGGACGTTGTTGCCCTCTGCTGCCCGCTCTTCCCTCTCCGATGATGCAGTCCCATGCGCGATCCAACGAGTAAACTCCATCGTCTCTGTTCATGGGCTCACATCCACGTCTCCTTATCTCGATGCCTTCTTTTATCCGTCTTTTGTGTTTCTGTTGTTCGGTGTTTGGATCAAACAGTTCAAACACAGATGAGGTTCTACAGTTACCTCTGATGCTGCCTCATTTACTGAGGAAGAAGAAATCACATTAGGAAGGATCCTAATGATTTTGTTTCTAATAGAATTAAATTTTCTCATGAAAAATCCTAAAGTCGTTGCTGCTGAGGGCTAAGGGAATAGATGGTTCAGAACTATGAATCTGTGTAAGTTTGGCAACTGTACTGAAAAGAAATTTAGGATTATTCTTTTTCTCAATTAGCAATGAAAAATAAGCAGTTCTAGCTTCCATCCATTTTAAAGTTCGTTTTAAAGTTCGTAAATCAGAATTAAACCAAGGAGCCAACTTCCTGTCCCTAATTGCCTTCTTTTTTAAAGGGGTAACATCATCTAATGCCACATGTAAAGAAGTAACATTATGAACTAAAGTATCAATTTGTGAAGGGCTAGAAATAAAAATATTGCCCTCTGCTACGTTCCTCTGAGATGCTGAGGACAGTAAAGATGGAACAGTTGATTTAAAAGATGCAACAGCGTTGTCAGATAGAGACCGACTATAGTGAAATTTACTTTCATGTCTCGAGAACTCAGTTATAAAAAACTCAAAGGTTATCAAAAAGTGGTCCGAGAGGACTGGATTATGTGGAAAAATTGTTATTTCCTCACACTCTATGCCATAAGTCAGCACAAGGTCCAATGTATGATGGCAGGAGTGGGTGGAGCTATGTATTCTTTGGGTAAAACCAATTGAGTCTAAGATATTACTAAAGGCTACATTGAAGCTATCATTTTCAATGTCCACATGAATGTTACAATCCCCCACTACAATGACCTTATCAGTATTTAGCACCAAATCGGATTAAAAAATCAGAGATCTGATCCAAAAACTTTGAGTAAGGGCCTGGTGGATGATACAAAACTACAAACAAGTGGTTTTACGGTTTTGCATTCTGGATTAGGAAAACTAAGAATAAGATGTTCAAAAGAACTGTAACTATTAATTGGTAAGGGATTGATGAATAGGTTTGAATGAAAAATGGTTGCTACTCCTCCTCGCCCTGTACTTCGAGCAATATAATAATTTAAATAATTAGAAGAAGTTGACTCGTTTAACCTAACATAGTCCTCTTGTTGCAGCCAGGATTCTGTGTACGTGTGTGTGTCATTCAAACAAACTCCTATTACAGGGTCCCTATGGTACGCAAGTGTATTACAGTCAGTGTGGGACAAAATATAAAAGCTGTACCTCGTAATAACAAGAACAGTTCTTGTTATTACGAGGTACAAATCTTATTTTCATGAGAAATGTACTCATGAGATAAAAGTGGCTTTAATGAAAAACGTTCTCAAAATAATGTATTAAATATCCCATAATAATGGTACAACTTTGACTTTTCACAGAATACTTGAATCTCGTCCAGAAGAAACAAAGGGACAAGATGGAGTAAGAGGGAGCACCTCGATGCCTTTTTAAGAAGCAGTAAATTGTCAGAGGAAAATATTTCTTCACACTTTGGTCAAGCTGTTCCCCATTTTGAAAACAGCAGAGAAAAATACCTGATGTGGATTAGTTTTCCACACAAATTTACAGAACTTCCGCCCTAGTAAAAGCCCTGTAAGTAAAAGTTGACAACCTTTCTTGTTATTACATGAAATGTTATCGTAGCGACTTATGTCATTACAAGAAAGTTTCTCATCAAAACGACATCAAATCATGTTATAACGAAATTCTACTCCTAAATCATTTTCCACGCACTGGAAATAATGTGCTTCCGTACTATAAATATTGAAAAGCAGAGAAATTGTTTTCAGTTTGTTTTTAGATCTGAATAAAAATGGAAAGAAAAATAAATGTTCACAGTGTACTACTTGTGAATCAAAACTTCCCCACAAAACTTTACAAAATGATAAGTTGGGTATGCTTTAGCAGTTTTGTGCTTCCACTCCCTATTTCTGATTTTAAAATATTGATCTTTTTGGACTTGTTCAGGTTGTTGCATTAGATAAAAATGATATGAAAGTCTGAACTGTGCATCATTTTTGTGAAATTATTTGTATTAATTCCATAATTAAATTATTCAGAGTCAAAGTTCAAATGCTGTTTATGTTGATATCTTGGGGCATCAATTCCTGATAACAATTGCCTCCCGAGTGATAAAACAAAGTGTTATCAAACATCAGAGCGTGTCTGTCTAAACGAATGTCAACACTTTAGAAGTTTGAGGTCAGAAAAACTGCAGAAACATTACATTTTTCTCTCATTCACATGTGTGGGCATGTGTTTACACTGAGGGGTGGAGGGGTTTTTTAGGCTCCAGTGGGTTAGTGTGTGAAAGGTCGGGCTGTTGTTACGTCTCTGGAATGTTGCATCAGCCTCGGGCAGAAAGTATAAGTCTCGGATCTGATGTGAGCAGCTGTAGAAGCACAGCAGCACAATGGGACCCTGAACTCTGTGGAAAACACGCAGAAGGATCAGAAAGTATTTTTAACTCGTACTGATCTTTCACCCCACAGGAATTATCAGTTACCTCAAATAATAAACAGCAGAACTTCAAACAGATGGCTGACATGAAACCGCAGCAGAAACACTGATTTATTATTGATTTGAACCAATAGTCTGATCCTTTCTTGCTTTAAAAAAAGCATTAAGTGTTTTTAACTGGTTTTAATTGTAAAAGAATCAAATGTTGCAGATTTTACAAAAGTCCACAACTTTACAGCATTTCATGCTAACTTAACTGGTGGCCAAACAAAGAACTTTGGGAGTTTGAAAGGCGTGTCTTTAATAACATTTTGTTTCCAACGGTCTATATCTTTGTGCTTTGTTTATAGCTCACGTTTTTGTCTGAAGCTGCTTTGAAGCCCTCTCTTTATCTTTCACCGGGTTTCTGCCTCGTCCTTTTTACATCACTGCGCCTTTGGCAGAGCAGAGAAGTGGGTGAAAGGTTGTGCCTGTGAGCGGCTCTTGTACAATGTGTTGACGTCACGAGAGATTCAGTAAAAGCAGCTGGTATTTACAATTCAGAAGCTGACACCCCATCCTTTAACTACCACCAGACCGACCTTTTACCTAGTTTCTGACTCTCTTAAAGCATCTCAACCCCCGAGTCCCTCCTCACTCTTGGACCTGCCCTCTCTACAATCTCCGTTTGCACTTTAACCCAAAGAGGAGCCGTTTCCTCTGGGCATCTTTTCTTTCACAGATTTGTAAGTCAAAGGTCTGCTTTGTGTTTATGGTGTAAACTACAGACGACTGTTTTTGTTTACATCGTGAATGTGGTTTTCTTTTGGGGTTCTTTAAAATAATCACAGCCTGTATCGGCTGGTCTGAAGCAACTTCTCTGGTTTAGAAAATGTTAAAGTCTTCTTTTCTAGACCAGGGTGTACATTTCTCAACAGCCATTTTGTCCTTTCTAATGTCACCGAGGCAGTTATTTTCTTGGTCAAACGGTGTTCACTAATCTGTGCCAGTTGTCTAATTCTGTTCGATTATATCTTTGGGTTAAGGTTAATATTAGTAGAGCTACTGCTCCTCCGCATCAAAAGGAGCCAGTTGAGGTGGTTCGGTCATCTGGTCAGGATGCCTCCTGGACGCCTCCTTCCGGAGGTGTTTTGAGCATGTCCTGCCGACAGGGGGCGCCCTGGGTCGACCCAGGATTACCTGGAGCAAATACATATCTAGGTTGGCCAGGGAACGCCTGGGTGGGGGGAGCTGGCGGACGTGGCCGGGGAAAGGATTGCCTTGGAGGCCCTACTTGGGATGCTGCCCCTGTGACCTGGACCTGGTTAAGCGGAGGAAGGTGAGGTGAGGTTTTCTGTGTGTTATAGCTTGATAGAGCTCCGGACGTCACGTGACTTTCAGAGAATAGACGCCATGTTGGCAGGCAACAAAGGTAAACAAAATGAACGGGATCGGCTTGGATTTTACTCAGTCAGAGTTTACTTCACACTTTAAAACCGAAGAAATCGTTTTATATAGTCAGAAATTAAATAAATTAAGCATCTCCGACCCTTACCGTGCCCCTGGGATACTTTTTTAAAACGCCAGAAGCTGTTGGAGTGGACCTGGCTAGGGAACGCCTTGGGATTTCCCCGGAGGAGCTGGCCCAAGTGGCTGGGGAGAGGGAAGTCTGGGCCTCTCGACTTAGGCTACTGCCCCTGCGACCCGACTCCGGATAAGGGGAAGAAAATGGATGGATGGACAAATAACATAGATTTACATGTAAGAAGTTTAAATAGAGTGCTGTGCTGTTTGAATGTATAAACTGAACACCAAGAGTAATCACTAGTCTCATTTTTTTCCGTGAATGAAATAAATATGTCAGGCAGGAGCGTCTCAGGATCTGTCTGAGATCTGTCTCGGTGAGATAGATAATAGCAATCCAAAGTGCTTTTTATGTGTGATCTGACAAATGATCAACCATTGCTTAAAAATTAAATACAGCTTAGCCGGTTAATTGCTGTGATATAAAACACGTAAACGGCAGCACGCAGAACTCACGAGGCAACGTTTAATGTGATGTTTACTTGCTGCTATGAGTAATAAGACAGAAAAAGCCACGCCAAAATAAGTTTAGGAAGCCCACTAAGAATCGTAATAAAAGCATTTAAAATAAATACCATACACAGTTGAGGAAACGTTGGTTTAAGTACCTGATATGAAGTGGTCGCTTTACTTTAGCCCGGTCACTAGAGTGTTTTATTACAATGATCCAACGTTTGCGGCGTTCCAGATCTAGGGGAATCCTGTAGATAGCTCATTCCTTATGTCGCCCGCGTCTCTTCTGGCATCCTGGGGCACAACAGGAATCTAACATATTTCTCGTTTGATTGAGTTTTCTGACAATAACAAATAGCCCAGCTGCGGGCTTTTGTCTGCCAAGATGACGCCGTTTCGATTTGAACTGTTGCATGCCGGGAGAAGTGACGTCAACTCCCGGAGCTCTATAGGGAGGCTAAAGTGGATTTAACTATTTGTAACATTTCTGGTGAGAATTCCCTTATACATATATGTATATATATATATACCTGATGTGAGACTGAAAACAATAAGATTAGTCAGAATAAATTATTGAATAGAGTTGGTCTGAACCATTCCAAGTTTTTTTGTTGTTCAAGCTCTTTTCACAACATTGGTTTTGGTTCAGCTCAGACTAGCTGTTAGCCCATCATTCTATTGGTTTCTCTAAACTGAGGTCATTCAAATATTTATCCACAGCAGCTAAGATATGACGTGTTACTGCCATATTTTATTTAGTATGGATTTATCAAATCATTCAGTAAATATCGAGTATAATTAAAACTGTTCAGGTGGAACAGGACCCACATCACCCTCTCAGCCCCTCATGCTGGTTTTGTTAGGTTGGGTGTAAAGTTTAGTTTTATGGTCATTTTTTTTTAGAAATGAAGAATTTAAAGTTCAATTCAGTTTTAATGCAAAGTAAAAAATACATATATACACTTTTTTTAACATACAAAGCAAAGATTATTCTCATCTGGTTTAATTGTCCTTTTTTAAATACAAAGTGAGTTTAAGTTTATTTATAAAGCACCTTCCACAATTTTATCAGAAGCCCAAGGTGCTGAACACAATTATAAAACACGAGAGCAAAAATAGTGTCCTGAAACAGTAAAAAAAATATAAAAACAATAAAAGGTAGTCGAATAATAATAAGAAACTGTCATAAAAACATATAAAACAAAATGTGTGAAGCAGCATAGACATTGAGACGTGTTCTTTAGCTCAAAAGTCCATGTTCCTGTGAGGGAGATTGGGATTTTTCCTCATTGATCTTTGCCCTCCACGCAGCAAAAAGAACATTTCTTCACTTTAAAGTCTGAAAGTTTCAACATAACCGGATCAAAAGTTCAGCTATGAACTCACCAGTTCTCAGAGTTTAATCCGTACAGTTACTCATTAACCCCAGCTCTATTTTTGAACATAAATCTGACCCCCCCCCCCCCCCCCCCCCCCCCCCCCCCCCCCCCCCCGGTGGTAAACATCAGGTATTAGGTCTGGATGTGTGTTTACTCAGATGGTTTATTGGTACACCATTTGTCTGTCTCTCTGCTTCACCACAGGTCACTCAGCTCTTTTTACTGCATTCACCTTTTACCCAGAAACCAGGAGGAATGGCCTGGGGGAATGAAAACACTCACGTGTGCAACACAGATGCATGTTTTGGAAACCACACACACTCAGTGATCCTCTGTGGAGTGGTTATGGTGAGAAATAATTTAATAAATAACAGGCACAGCGTAAGAAATGACCAAACTTATTTCTTGAAAACTGTACATCTTTAAAATCTTTAGTTGGTTTGAAGAAGCAGCAAAACTGAGCTAATTTAGAGTTAAACTGTATTTAACTCATTCACTGCGATTGACGACTAAAGTCATTATTTGCATTTTTTTACTGTGTGGGCATCGGAACGAGCCTCCGCACAGTGAGAACAAACATCCCAGCTCTAAAGCTGATCTTCATCCACGTACGTCACATGTCACGTGATCAGGAAGCAGAAAATCCATGTGCTACAAGATTGTTTTGGGTCACTGCTGTAAAAAAAAGTGAGGCACGCACCGGAAAATCTTCTGTCGATTACAATTCAACAACAAATTATGAAAGAACTAATAACCCTTGAAATGCACGGATTCTTCCTGATGTAAGTGGTGAGTCTGCTCTTTGTTTTGTTAGTTTTGGCGTTGACATCATTGAGCTCAATGTTTTGTGACTCTTAAAAAAACTGAAAACAATGGCAGTGAAGAGCTTTTCTGATCAGAAAACGGATGGCAGTTAATGAGTTAAAGAGCAAGTCACCCCCAAATCAACTTCTTTTTGCTGATAAACTAATAGTAAAAAACAAGATTCTAATCGTGCTGTAGACACGTAGTCAATAATTTGGCACTTTAGTGCATCTTAGTTAAAATTGAAATATTCTGCCTAAAACTGTCAGTGTTGCGCCCTCTTCAGGTAAAAACTCAGCACTGCATTGAATAGAAATCTGCCATCGCTATTGGCTAAGGGGTACCCTATGACATTCGCTATGATGTTAATGCTGCTGTGAGCCTGTGTGTGTGTATGTATTTGTTAACGGTTCTGCCCTCTCAGTCTACCAGGCAACACCTCCTTGGTGCATTTTTCAAACAGGAAATGGGAGACTTTGGTAGGGGGTGACTTGCTCTTTAAGATAACCTGATCTTGCTGATTGTTTGTGTCAAAGAAAATAATACAAATAAAAGCAACGTAGCCGATGCTGAAATATACTAAATCATTTAAACTAAAGATTCAAATTATATCATCTGGATTTATGTATGTTAGCATTCAGAGTTTAGTATTTCTTAACTTTATTCATACTTGGTCAGAAAAATACCTAAACAAACATTGATGGTTTTTTGTTGTTGTACTGGCCACTCATGACAGAATAAGAAAAGAACAAATAATATTAAAATTTGTTAACATAAACAACATGGAGGCACCTTGATGCAGACAGAATCAGAGTGATGGATTGTTTGCGGAACGTTTACAGGGCAGGTGTGTGGGTGTGTGTGTGTGTGTGCGCGCGCTTATAGGCTCGGTCATACCTTCTGTGCAGCAATGCTGCAGCCCCGTTTACGCACAATGAAGTGGTGGAAAACAACAAACATTCAGGGCACTTTCTGTGTTTTCTAATGAAGGAAACAGAAGGTATTTTTTAATGTTTTAGGTGAATCACAGTTTTAACTTAAGTTCTTGGAGTGAAACTTTCCTTCATTTTTGCCATTTAAACTTTAATCATCTACTTTTCTGCAGCAGTATTTTATCTCAGCTACTAAATTCTTCATTTCCTGGTCATTCTTCAGTCTCGTATTTTTTTAATCCTTAAGGTCATTACACCAACAGGACATTTCAAAAATCTTTGTTTGTTGTTTCCTTTTTTAATCACTCTAAAATTTCTGCATGGCTCTGATGGAGGGGAACAGGACTATTTTTGCAGGATTTTGGTCAAAAATTTAGTATTTGAAGCTGATGATGATGCAAAATTAATGTTTTTACCGTAAATGAATGGAAATAACTGCTGAAACAGATTGTTTTTATTGATGTCAAAACTAATGTTTTCAGTGCAAAACAAAAACATTGCTTGGCTTGCTCCACTAGTTTCTGATACTGCATGTCAATTTAATGATTAAACATTAATAATTAATCATCAACTGCAGCAAAACCTCTCGGTCTGATCGACCAGATAATAATGCTGAACCCAGTTTTCTGGCCAGTTGAGACCAGCAGCAGCAGGACAGATGAGTTTATGATGCCTTCCTGTTTGACCGTATTTGGACTCATTGAGATGAACAAAACATGTTTTGCTGCCAGTCTCTTTGCCCTTTGAGGTGGACCCTGAGCTGGTAGACAGGCGCCCTCCTACCTCCATCCTGTCAGCAACACTTGCTCCACTCAGGTAAATTACTTTGCAGCTTATTGCTCTGATAAGGACTGGTTAGGCTTCCAGGTTTGTTTTCCCTCTGGTTGCTCAGGGTATACACATGTTTGTACAAAGTCACTGCAACGTGAAGCAGTGGCAGAAATAATGGAAACATGCAATAATATCTACAGGTACAAACATGTAGTGGGATAAATCTACTTACATTTTTTTTAAGAACTTTGTTTTGTTTTCTTTGTTTTTAGTTTCCTATCTTCCTGTCCTGTCTGTCTCTGATCTTCCTGCATCTCCCGGTCCTCCAGAAAAACTCTTGCCTGCTTCCTTAGTTCGTTAGTGTTTAACCCTAATGCCCCCCAATTGGGGGCCTCTACAATTTCATATCCCAAATATCTATAACTGTTTACATTCTCCAAACACAACTAAAACTACAATGAAACAGTTTAGATGGGAAACAAGGCCATTTGAAATTGTAATAAATGAAGATAGAATGATATTTGAGCTTTATTTTAGAAGAGCATCTGGCCTTCACTGGTGTCTGCTGGGAAAAAAAAACCTTGAACAAATTTAGTTGAGGACCCCTGGAATAGATAAAACAATAGACTAAATTTCCTAAAATGAACCTCCATCCTGTCAGCACTTTCACACAGGGCTGCTCTTCTTAGTGTTATTGTATCTTAATGTATTAAATTTTATAAATTGCTTTGTTTACAATCTAAACTGTTTTGATTGTAGTTGTGTTTGGGGAATGTAAACAATTATTGATATTTGGGACATGAAACTTTAAAGGCCCCCAACTGGAAGGCCTTATGGCCCAAAGAAAAAAGGCCTAAAATGTAAGTCCTGTTTTACGTTCATTTCTGGGGGGGCTTAGCCACCCCCTTGGGGGCGCCACTGCACAGCAAGGAGATTAGTGAAACAAAAAATGAAATTTATGAAACACTAGGGATGCTAAAAGCCATCAAAAACAGCCTAGTGTCCCATTAAACACTTGTATCAGTTTTGTTTAATTTCGTTTCAATCAAACTTGCAGAGTGGTCAAAATGTTCATGTCGGTTTCTGAAGATGGGCTTACAAACTATGGAGTGAAAAACTGGATCTTGTTAAAAAGGTAATTTAAAAGACCTGAACAACATGTCATGATAAATGACCCGCGCGTGTATAGCGCCTTTCAGAGTCAGAGGACTCCAGAGCGCTTTATACTGCAGCGTAGAAATCTTCCAGGAAACTGATCCCGGCTCCTTCCTAAAGAACAAATGAAGAAAACGGACTACTTTTGTTGGTTTTATGATTTGTCACACACAACTTTGTTAAACAAATTCTTTGCAATGTTCTGTAGTTTGGTCTCAGGTAGAAAGAAGTGTTGAATCGTGAAAACACCAGTTAAAACCAGCCTGCTTTAAATCTGCAGGTCCTGCTGTAAATAATATTTACTCATTCTATTATTAACTTTAAACTGTTTCTTCGGAGTTGCTGACATTGTTTTGTGCTGTTGTAATGAATCAGACAGGATGATATTTCTGTCTTGCTGCCTCCTACTGGCCACAGTAATCTCATACAGTAATATCCCCCTCACAGCCTCCCAAACCTCCACCTTCCACAAGCAGGTAGTTTTCTGTCAGATTCCTGTCTGTCTGGTGTTCCATGTGCTACGTGCAGACCAAAAGCACAGAGAAGCCTGGATAATTTCCTGGCTTTGTCTGGATGTGGGCACTCCTTGTTTTTACACTTGAATGAACACCATCTCGTTCACGGAGAGGATGTGCCCGTTTACGCCCAGAGTGGTCATGCCTTCTTCTAAATCCTTAAAAATCGTGTTTTAGAAGAATTACGGTTATTTTTAACATCAGATTCAATCAGATTTTATTTATAAAGCGCATTTCATGCAAAGTGCTACCCAAAGTGCTTTACAAAATGACCCCAAATTCCCATTACAGTTTAAAAACATTAACACACACACACACATCAGTAATAACTTATATTCAACTGAGTCCAAATGAGCCAAGTAAGGTAAGGCAAGCAAACACCATCGGAGGAGCCGTCTGCCCCGGCAGCATCAGGTCTTCCACACTTAGTCAGGGTGCTCAGAAGAGGGGGAGCATAGACCCCCCACCTCCACTTAAACACTACCTATAGAGCGCCCTGGAAGCAACAGTCAACCACCGCCCACGGGGCAGAGGGCTGTAATACTGGAAGGACATTTCACCGTGAGTGTGTGTCCTGACTTTAGGGATGACCAGGAGACGCCTGCCAGAGGAGCGCAGAGGCCATGAGGGTTCATATGGTAAAAGCAGTTCTGAGAGATAAGAAGGCCCAAGACCATTAAAACACTTAAAAACCATTAGAAGGACATTAAAATCGATCCTGAAACATACAGGGAGCCAGTGCAATGATTCTAAAACCGGTGTAATGTGCTCCCGCCTCCTGGTCTTCATCAGGACGTGCTGCTGAATTTTGTAGAAGTTGGAAGCCTGAGATGCTCTTATTGGGAAGACCAGAAAGCAGGGCATTACAGTAGTCTATCCTACTGGTGATAAAAGCATGCATCAGCATCGCCGTATTGGCCTGAGAGAGAATAGGGCGGACTCTGGCGATGTTCTTTAGATGATTAAAAACCTATTTTTGTGATGTTTTTAATGTGTGGGATAAAAGTCAGCTCAATCACACCCAGGTTCTTCACGTGTTCAGAAGGATTAAAATACAGAGATTGTTGTTTCAGTAAAAGTTTCTCTCTCTGGGCCTTAGGACCGATAACTAAAACTTCAGTTTTGTCCTGGTTGAGCTGGCGAAAGTTCTCTGCCATCCAGGATTTGATGTCTAAAATGTAGTTTAAAAGTGCATCCATTAGCCGAGAGTCATCAGGAGACACGGAGATGTACAACTGTGTATCATCAGCTTAACTGTGAAATCTGAATCCATGTCTCCTAATGACACTGCCAAGAGGGAGCATATAAAGATTAAAAAGCACTGGGCTTAAAATTGAACCCTGGGGCACACCACATGTAATCCCATGGACCCTCGAGGAACAGGTATCTAAACTCGCCATAAAAGTCCTGTCTGTGAGGTAGGATGTGAACCATCTGTGGACAGCACCAGAGAGGCCGATCTGTTTTAAACTAGTTAAAAGAATAGTGTGGTCTACTGTATCGAAGGCAGCACTTAGATCCAGTAGAGCCAACACCGTCACCTTCTGTTTATCATAACGCAGCCTAAAATCATTTAAAATCTTCAAATGGGCCATCTCTGTGCTGTGGTTCACCCTAAAACCAGACTGAACTTTCTCTAGGACATTATGAGTATTTATAAAATAATTTAGTTGATTAAAAATCAACTTTTCTAAAATTTTGCTAAGAAATAATAAGTTAGTTACCGGTCGATAATTGTTTAATTCATTAAAATCTAAATTGCTCTTCTTCAACAGGGGCCTCACCACCAGCAGGAAAGCTGAAGGGAACAATTCATCAGGGTTAAAATCTCATCACTAAAAGATCCATAAAATTGTTTAAAAAACGAAGTTGGAATTGGGTCCAGAACACATGTGGTGGGCCTCACTGAGGAGAAAACTTTATCAAGAGTCTCAGCTTCTACCAGGACAAAACTGTCCAGTGTTTCCTCTGGTGTAGACACATATTCAGATTTATCTAAAACTTTATTGCTTAGGGCAGATAAAATATTCCTTCTGATGGTGTCTACCTTCCCTCTGAAGTGGGCTGGAACGTGAAACATAAGAACATCTAACTCACTCCATGCAGACAAATTGGATTCTAAATGAATACTCTGGTAAATACAGTGGTGTGAAAAACTATTTGCCCCCTTCCTGATTTCTTGTTCATTTGCATGTTTGTCACACAAAATGTTTCTGATCATCAAACACCTTTAACCATTAGTTAAAGATAACACAAGTAAACACAAAATGCAGTTTTGAAATGATGGTTTTTATTATTTAGGGAGAGAACAAAATCCAAACCTACATTGCCTTGAGTGAAAACGTAATTGCCCCCCTTGTTAAAAAATAACCCAACTATGGTGTTTCATACCTGAGTTCAATTTCTGTAGCCACCCCTAAGCCTGATTACTGCCCCTCCTGTTTCAATCAAGAAATCACTTAAATATGAGCTGCCTGACACAGAGAAGTAGACCAAAAGCACCTCAAAAGCTAGACATCATTAGCTTAGTGAACTAGACCAAATTGTTGCTTTGCAAAGTTTGGTCTAGGAACGCTCCACTGGAACCTCTGCAGCCCCTAACAGCATTCTGGCTGGCCAATCACAGCTCTCTAGAGGGGTTTCAAACACATAAAGAGCTGTGATTGGTCCATGATGGTGGACCAATCATAGTGCTCTATCTGCTTAAGCCGGGCGTACACTGTGCGACTTTTTCACTCGCAGCGTTCAGCTTCAGCTCAAACTGTACGACTTCCTCGCAGAGCAGATCTCACGAGTCATGTGCTCACACTGCACGACCCAGTTCTCGCATGCGACCTGACTGCTCACACTGTACGTCTGGTAGCAACACGTCGGCCCTAAAAATGTGCTAAAAATAGCAGTTTTTACTCAACACGTCAGACTTTTTTGTCTTGCCTGTTGTTCTTCGGGAGTGCTGCAGGAAGACACACAGGGATTTATGGGGGTTGGATGAGGAAAACGAAATAAAGAAAGTGAATCTGTGTTTTGTGATCAGTTTAATTTGACATGAACACGACAAACACGCTTTCTTGACAATCTTTGTGAGTAAAAAAAACGTGTAGAAACAAAAACGAACAGCGCGTGTTATTAGGGAAATAGCGAGCGACCGGCCGGCGTTGATGCAGGATTGCGCGCGCATGCGCCGTGAGCGGTTCTGATACTTTTTGGATCGTAGCTGCTCGCAGCGCCGCTTCAGCAGTGCGATACCCTCACGAGGGACGAGCGAAATATTAAACACACCAGAAGTCCCTGCGACCTCACGACTGCTGATCGGCGGCTGGTCACGTGGTGTTAATCGCTTCTCGTAACCCCCTGTACACTACACGACCGCTCGGCGCAAAACTCGCCCCGATGTCGTGGCTTCTCGCACGACTGGAAAATCGGCTCAAAAAAGTGAAAAAGTCGCACAGTGTACGCCCGGCTTTAGTGAACAAATCACAGAGCTTTATCCGCTTTGTTGGCCAATCAGGGCACTCAATATGCCTGGTGGGTGGGATGATGCAACATAGTGAAACAAGATAGCGACAGCTCGTTTGAAACAGCTTTTACGTCAATTTTGGACTATTAGAACTTGGGCTTCTTTAGAATCAGGAGCAGATAGATATATTTAAGTGCTTTTTTTTTTTAGAAAAAATTATGTGTTTTCTCCTTCTTCAACTGCGGACCGCCTCATTTACCGATGGCTGTTGCGGTGAGTATGTCACATTCATTGTCCAGTAGCATGCTGAGATCATTTGAAAGACAACGGTAGAACCCGCCCCACAACCGAGAGCCGCCATTGGAGCGTTGCCAAACTAAATAATACATTTATTTAGTCTGGCTTGCCAGGCTAAGACATCATGCCAAGATCCAAAGAAATCCAAGAACAAATGAGAACAAAAGTAATTGAGATCTATCAGTCTGGCAAAGGTTATAAAGCCATTTCTAAAGCTTTGGGACTCCAGCGAAGCACAGAGAGCCATTATCCACAAATAGCAACAACATGGAACAGTGGTGAACCTTCCCAGGAGTGGGCGGCCGACCAAAATTACCCCAAGAGCGCAGAGACAACTCATCCGAGGTCACAAAAGACCCCTAGACAACTTCTAAAGAACTGCAGGCCTCACTTGCCTCAGTTAAGGTCAGTGTTCACGACTCCACCATAAGAAAGAGACTGGGCAAAAATGGCCTGCATGGCAGATTTCCAAGACGCAAACCACTGTTAAGCAAAAAGAACATTAGAGCTCGTCTCAATTTTGCTAAGAAACATCTCAATGATTGCCAAGACTTTTGGGAAAATACCTTGTGGACTGATGAGAAAAGTTGAACTTTTTGGAAGGCAAATGTCCCGTTACATCTGGCGTAGAAGTAACACAGCATTTCAGACAAAGAACATCATACCAGCAGTAAAATATGGTGGTGGTAGTGTGATGGTCTGGGATTGTTTTGCTGCTTCAGGAACTGGAAGGCTTGCTGTGATAAATGAAACCATGAATTCTACTGTCTACCAAAACATCCTGAAGGAGAATATCAGGCCATCTGTTCGTCAACAAAAGCTGAAGCGATCTTGGGTGCTGCAGCAGGACAATGACCCAAAACACACCAGCAAATCCACCTCTGAATGGCTGAAGAACAACAAAATGAAGACTTTGGAGTGGCCTAGTCAAAGTCCTGACCTGAATCCTATTGATATGCTATGGCATGACCTTAAAAAGTCGGTTCATGCTAGAAAACCCTCAAATAAAGCTGAATTACAACAATTCTGTAAAGATGAGTGGGCCAAAATTCTTCCAGAGCGCTGTAAAAGACTCGTAGCAAGTTATCGCAAACGCTTGATTGCAGTTATTGCTGCTGAGGGAGGCCCAACCAGTTATTAGGTTCAGGGGGCAATTACTTTTTCACACAGGGCAATGTAGGTTTGGATTTTGTTCTCTCCCTAAATAATAAAAACAATCATTTCAAAACTGCATTTTGTGTTTACTTGTGTTATCTTTGACTAATGGTTAAATGTGTTTGATGATCAGAAACATTTTGTGTGACAAACATGCAAAAGAATAAGAAATCAGGAAGGGGGCAAAAAGTTTTTCACACCACTGTAAGAAACTTTATGGATATTTTTGGCTTTTTTCCAATGTGCAGCCTTCACTGTTTAAACCTTTTTAATTGTTGTAGAAAAAATCAGCTGCTGAAGGGATTTTGTTGTTCTGGCAGGGATTTTCAGGATGAGGGTGTGTTTGTGTCTCTTGGGTCTGATCTAATTCAGCGATGTGACCTTCAGGGCTGGAGGTCGAGCTGACCCAAAGGAGAAAAATGCCATAAAATGCCTCCGGTGCTTTTAAATGGAGACAGTTTTCTGCATCTGTACTACACATCTGATGCTGAACATGTTGTCTGAACTGAGTGAGTTCAGCACAAAAAGTTTTTCAAGCTCAACTCTTTAAGGCTGACTAACTTGACTTAACAGTGCACACAGTTCTAGCAAAGGAACATCAAGTGCTTCATAGTGTGTTCCTCTTTCACACACAACTTCCCTGGAGCAGTTGTTGCCATCTGGCTTGAAATGTTCTTCACATACTGATGGCAACCAATAAATTAAATGTTTTATCAAAGAAAGGAATAATTTTAATCGCCTCTAAAATGTACAATCCTGTAAAATCCTGATCCAATCATTGTGAATGTCCCGTTCTTAGTGATTGATCCTGATCCATCCATCAAACCACCGTCAGATTGTTGGTGATGCTGATCTTCTGTGATTTTGAAGTTGAGGATGAACCAAGAAAGCAAAAGACTACCTCATCTTTCACCATGAAAACACCAAACTAAACGGATATACGGTTACATAGGTGCGTTACAGTGGTCTATAAGCAAATCCTGTACTTTCCCATACTTCTAAAGCCATATTACGGTATATGTCGGATGTCCCAACAGGGCTTGGAGATCCTTTGGAAACAGTCAGCTGGTAGAACCCCAGGTCCGAACCAAACGGGGTGAATCTGCTTTTAGCTACTATGCTGCTCACAGATGGAGTCAGCTTCCCCATGACCTGAAATGTGCCCCAACTCTAACTTTTAAATCAAACTTGAAAACCTTCATGTTTTCATCAGCCTGTGAATGTTTTTTATGCTGCACTTTCTGCACTGTATTTGCTCACCCTTCAACTTCAACTTCGTTCACTTAAAATTTTTTAGTTACGTTGATTTTACTGTTCTTGCTAATGGAAAGCACACTGAGTTGCCTCTGTGTATGAATTGTGCTATATAAATAAAGCTGCCTTGCCTTGCTTTACGCACGGTGTGACACTTTTCCTGTTTGGGGATTGTGCTGGTGCACAGTGCTCAGTTTCTTGTTTCATTCACACAGTGTCCTGTTGTTCCTGCTGGTTCATGACGACCTAAAGGCATTGTTCCCTCTGATCACCGGAGAGCAGAGCCTTCCTGCCCAACAGCTCTGCAGACTAAAGTATTCGTGGCCTACAGCGATGTTTCTGCTTGTGTGATGCAGTCCAATCCAAAGAGGAAGAGTACTCCTTCCAAAGTGATAAAACACAGATGCTAACATTTAATAAACTATTGTTTTTCCTGGAAGGGAATTCTAATAAGTCAAAGTTCAGTTCCACTTTATCTCCCAATCATTACTGGACTAAACATGGTTAACAAGCCTTTAAAGAGTCTGAGAAAAAAAAAACGCATGAAAATAAACACAAGTGTGTTTTTGCAATCCCCTTTCTGCCAACTTTTTAACCATACATTGTGTGTTTTTACAGGCTGATTTTATGAGTGATGACGTCACCACCACAAACTGCATCGCATTTATATAAAGCACAAATCAGCAAGCCTTCAGACACTCCCCAGCTTCGAAACAAACCTCATGAACACTTTTTACTGGATGGAAAAAATGATCTATTTCTCTGTTTACAGGTCTGTCTGTGGTCTCTTGTCAGGATCACGTTTTTAATGGAACAATGCCAGATTCAGAAATCAATGAGAAAAAGGTTAAAGTTCTGAAAGAGATGGATCTGCAGTGAGTCAAATACTGACAAAACATGCCAGTCCATTATTTCTCTAAACTGGCTTTGTCCTGTTCAGGATTGCTGTACCTGCCTCTGAACACGTCAAGTGGTCTCTCTATTTCTATTCTTACGAACTTTTTGAGGGAGATCAAGACCTGGATGAGTGAAAATTTTCTGAGCCTAAATGATCACAAAACGGGCTATATTATTTGCTCCAAGCAGACATTGAGACTGCTCCCTAACTGACTGTAGGTCATTGATGCCAGCTGACTGCATCAGTGACTAATCTTGGTGTTAAACTGGATAGTACCCTTAGTTTTGACACCCACATCAATGGAGTGATCACCTCCTCCTTTTTCCACCTTCGTCGGCTGGCAAAGATCAAACCTTTCTTGTCACGACATGATCCTGCGACAGTAGTTCATGCTTTTATCACGGTGCGATTGGACTACTGTAACTCTGTTTTATTCGGTGTGAGCAAGGGCTCAATAGCCAGGTTGCAAATGGTGCAGAATGCTGCTGCCAGCTTTTTAGAGGGCAGGCGCAAGTATGACCACATAACTCCTGTCCTGGCTGCGCCTCATTGGCTGCCCATTGATGTAAGGATTCTTTTTAAATACTTGTGCCTGAAGATGGATTGTCCACATGCATCTGAGGTACCTGACAGTGTAAAATTAGTTTCTTTTCATGAGCTTTCATCCAAACCACCAAGCAACTCAAAACAAGACTGAATACCAGCAGAATTTAAATGAAACCTGTCACTTGTTGAAATTTTATTGGATATGGTTCATAATAAATCACTTTAAGAGAATGACCTATACTAGTGCAAGACACAAAACATTGCTAATTTGGCCAATTTGTAATTTGCTGTGAAAGTGCAAACTCAGTATACCCATTTTTATCATGTACGTTCTGATCATTGCAGACAATTTTTATCTAAAAATTGCAACCTTCTCAGCTTGTTTCTGCTGTATATACAATGTGTTACTGTAGACTCCATAAAAATAAATTGTTAATAAATGTTAGGTAGCAGTTAAATGAAATCTTCCTAGTTTAAATTGTCTTCATGCTGCCGCTCTAAATATTAAGAAAATGGCGCCATCTGCTGTTTGCAGAGCAGCTGTTGTAGTTTGGGTTTTAATGTACAAATAATTCTCGTGGCTTTGTCGCCATTTGACCAAAACGGAAATCAAGCCCCGTCCCCTATTGACACGCCTACATGGCAATGAACTGCTTTTTGATTGGTGACTTATGTGTCTGTCACTAGACTCTTCAGCATTGAAACGCCAAAGAGCTTCAACTGTGTACACAGTCAGACAGGAAATTGCCCAACCACACCCTTCAAATTAAAAGCATGTATTTAGTCAGTAAAATTTTAAGATTTTTTTTACTTTAGGATTGTTTTCCACAGCAACCTGTAAAAAATTGCACGTTGTGTGTGTGTGTGCATGCGTGCATGCGTTGGTGTGTGCGTGTAAAGATAATTCACAGAAAAGACTGATGTCCTAAATGAGGAGGGAAACTGCCTTTGAAATATAAAAAGTAAGATAAAACATATTTAATAACATCTGCATTCTTTTAATAATTTTAAATTAGACCATGACCCGTATCAGTAACAATGGGGTACAGAAAACAAATTGACTATATTTTTTAGTTACTAACATCTGCGTTATTACCCCAAAACATAAAAATTTAAATTGTTTAGCAATGAAGCAGCCACACAGATAAAAAAAATTCTAATAATTTAGAATGATAGGATTTTTCTTCTTTGAAGAACTCTTTCAACCTTACCTACAGTTTTTTTATGATATTAAACTTCTTTTTTTATTTTGCAGCGTGTATTTTGCTTTTAAAATGTTATTTTACCACTGCTGGTGTGGAACTTTATTATGATCCAATAGCAAACCCTTTACAATTAGGGCTAATTCAAATTAAACATCTCACTACTCAAAGTGTTAAATAATAAAATCAATAATATTCAATTATTTTCAGTTAAAATTCTGTTATTAAGATTCTTTATGAATATAGATCATTGATAAGCTATCAGTGTATTTAAATGGGTTGTTCTATTAAACATTTCTTCAGTAATTGATTAAACTTAAACTGCATTTAATGCTAAAATATAAATAAAACATCTTATTTTTGCACAAGAAAAGGGTCTCTGCTTTTTGCAGATGATGTGGTCCTGTTAGTTTCATCGGAACATGATAATGAGATCACAAATAAAAGTGTCGGAAATGAATTTTCTCTGCAGGGTGTCTGGGCTCTCCCTTAGAGATAGGGTGAGAAGCTCAGTCATCTGGAAGAGGCTTGGAGTAGACCAGCTGCTCCCCCACGTCAAGAGGAGCCAGTTGATGTGGTTCAGGCATTTGGTCAGTCAGGGCGCCTCCTGGATGCCTCCCTGGTGAGGTTTTCTAGGCATTTCCAACCAAAAAGAGACCCAAGGGATGACCCAGGACGTGCTGGAGGGACTATGTCTTTCAGCTGGTCAGGGAATGCCTTGGGATCCCCCCAGAGTAAATGGCCCAATGGGGAGAGGGAAGTCTGGGCATCTCTGCTTATGCTGCTGCCCCTACTACCTGATTTTGAATAATCAACAGAAAATGGATGTATGGATACTTGTACTTGTGTGGTTGCAAGTATGAGCTGACTTTGAAAGATGGACATCAAGAAACATTTTTTGTTTTATTTTGAAGCTCCAAACAGGAAGCTTGCTTTTCACTCTGCGTCACTTGACTTTGCCGCCGAAGCCTGAGAATATTTTTTTTTCTCTTCTCCTCCCAAACTTTCCTTACCTTCTCCGAAAGTTATGACAAATCTCAGTGTGACTGAACGGCGACGAGGCAGGAGGTAAGAGCGACATCCAGGGGGACAATTTCTGCTCCACACGCTTGTATCAGATGGATTATTCTGGACAGTTAAATGTTTTTTTTTTTAAATTAAACCTCAGTGCACTAAGCTAGCTGCTTATAGTGAAGATAATTCTTACCACATTATCTTCACTGATGGACACTGTTTACATTTATAATTGACCTTCTCGGTTAGGTTTGTGAAATTTCTGTATGTTTGACATATTATTATTTAGCTTTTTTATTTATATGAATTCAATGTTTTTTCTATTTTTTCATAATTTTACAGTCCTGTTGTTGAATAGCTGTTTTTCTTGCATCAAAACACCAGAAGTAGATTTAAATAGCATTTTCTGACCATAATAATAATGGGTTGCATTTAACATTTTTCTTTTCATTTCTACTTTTATGCGTTTTACTTTTTCTTCTGGTAAGAAGCTTATGAAAATGTGTAGAGCAGAAATAGTTTCCTTAAACATTGTTGTGGGTGAGGCTGTTTGATGGGATGGAAATCCCCCCTCCACACCACCTATTGTTAATCCCTCTTCCCAGTTTTCTGGCTGTTATTGAAAAGTGTATCATCTCCTCTCACATCCAGATAATTCCATAAATTTGCAACGAGTAAACCTTAAATTTGATCAAACCCTACAAGAAATAAAAATATCATGTATTAATTTTATAACATAGAAACAAGAATTTAGTTTCGACCAGAATTTGGCCATTACCAAGGAGGTTATGACTCTGCAAATATTAATTTTGTATAAATTTATTATCTTTATCTGTTGCTGAGTTAAGGTGATGGTGATGAGGATGATGAATATGATGTTGATGGTGACCAACTAAAAAGCTGATCTACATAAAAAAAGTCCAAATTGTCTGAGTTGTTGCGTTGGACTTAAATACCAGCTTGATGATTAAAACATTGCTGTTTTAGTTGGGCTTGTGGTGGCACATTTTTACGTGTTTAATAAACATGGAGCAATCAAATGTGGGAAGTTATCAGGTAAACAAATCTTTATCCTTATTCTGAGGTAAACAAAGGAAGTGGCTTTCAAAATACATCACTAATTGTGTGTAGAATTACAGATAACAATGAGTGACTTGCTAAAGTTTGGCCTGTGCCAATGCTGTGATACCAATCTAGAAGAGACACACTAATGAGATGTTATAATATGTAAAAGCAGAGAAAGACGTCTGGTTAAAGTTTACATCCAGTGTTAGCCGTCAGAAACGGTTTCTAAAACTTGGCATTTGTCAGTTACATTTTTCACATGCCGTCATAGATGAAAGGATTCCTTTCCTGATGCTAATGTTTTTGTTTTGTGCTGATCTAAACTTTGAATTTGGAATTTTTGCAGAAAATTAAGTCCCCCCAGGATATTTATTTGCAAATGAGAGAGCCTAGAAAGTCCAAACAGGAAAACCTACTTTTTCCACTCGTAGCAGAATCTGTTCAGGTTTATGTTGTTGGTCTAATTTATCTTGAGCTGATTAAAGAGGCAGCACGGCTGATGAGAAAGATCTCAACTTCATCTTAACTGATAACAAATTTCTGAAGCCCCCTCAGGGGAAGAAATGGTTTTCCTGCAACAGGACTCGAGGGTTTGACTTACTGCTGCCGCCTTAAATAACTCCTCTGAAAGTTTAGTCAGAGGTGTCTACAGGTCAGTTTTACAATCTGACATACTCTTTAATATTTGGACTTTAAATAAATAAATAAAAGCCTGTCATCTTTGTGCTTTCTGCATTACTAACATATTTACACCCCAGAGTTGGTGGATGACAGTTTATACAATTAGAACTAAGTTAAACCTCAGTCTGTGCCCCATCTCAGTCCTGCTGCTTGATAAGCTGCATGCTGCTGTATTTTTAGCTTTATTACAAGTAGTTTTAATTTTAGCATGTCTGCGAGTTACTCAGTGCACTACAGTGACACCATGCAGTCGGGACATGGGGCTGAAGTGAACGTCAAAATAAAACATTATATATATATATATATATATATATATATATATATAATATATTAAATGTGTGTATATATATAATTGTATATATATATATATATATATATATATATATATATATATATATATATATATATATATATATATAATGGTTTGCAAACAAGAGATAAAGTTCTTGTTTTTGAAAGTTTTAAATACCAAAACAAATATTTTCCTGCTTCTTGTGTCTTTTTCTGTTGATTGTTTCATCAGCAGTCACTCAGAGTTCTCATGGTAGAATGATGTTAACATTTTTTAGTTTTTATATGTAATCAAATGTAATTAACTGGGTTCTAGTTCTGTAATTGTTTGTTTAATTTATCAGTTTGATATTTCAATAGTCAGCAGAACCTGTATAATAATCTAATGTAGAATAGAAAGTTATATAAGTTATGATCTCTGGGCCACAGCTGTTTCTCAACAGAACAAAGTCTTATTCCTTTGTCCACTGAGGCCAGTTCACACACTTTCTTTTGCTCTTTAATGTTTGAGAACCACTGAATAACCAAACAGGATAAAAATTCTCAGATCATCTTAAGAGTCAGTTCAGGATGGGAAACATCAAAGTGGGGAAAACCCAAACCAACCAACCACTCAACCTGACACCGGCCTTTATTTTAGAGCTTGCAATCCTTTAATGTAAAATCATTTTGTATTTGTGAAAAATAAGATGTCTGACTTTGTGCTTTAATAAATAACCTTTACTATTAGATGGAAACAGTGACTTTTAGTTAGAGATTCCAGACAGAAACCTGGAATTTCAAAAGCATCAAAACACAGAGGTCACCTCTGTTTAGTTGTTGGTAATGAGACAAATGTCGCGTTTAGTACTAAGTTGCCTGCGGAAATGCACTTCTACCGTATGAAGTCACAAAGTCCCATTAAAAATCCTAACAAGGGTGCTCAGTTCACGCTGCCCCCTCTAAGAATAATACAGCCTTTATGAGCAACTTTAAAGCCTCATCCTGTCTGTAATTTATTGACCTGTTACTTTTTAAGTCCTCACTTGTTTTGTCATATTTTAGTGCTGTTTATGTCATTTGGAGACTGAGCTCAAAGCTTTTTGAGATGGATATCTGGTTTGTATTACAGATCTTGTTGAACCCTCGTAAGTTGTAAGTTTTTCATATCGGGCAGAGGTTTATATCAGGATAACTAATCCTGGTTATGGAGGTCTGCTATCTGCCATCAACGACCGACCTACCTGTTCAGCAGGTCATTAAGCTCTGCAGAAGCCTGTTAATACAGATTAAAATCAGGTGCATTGGAGCAGGGAAACAACTAAAGCATTATGGATAGAAGACCAGCAGGACCAAGATTGATTTTCCCTGGTCCATATCAACCCCATATTTACAAAAAAAAAAAAAAAAAACTTTGCTTTAAAGAGAAATTTTTGTCATTTTATTGTTGTCCTGGCTTTCCAAATGTCTTTTGCCATTGAAAATTTTGTATTTTCTTAAAGATTTCAGGAACCTGGACAATTAGAGCAGTGTTTTTAATCTATGGTCCTTGTTGCCCACTGTCCTGCATGTTTGACATGTTTTCCTGTTTTAACATACCCGCTTAAACGACTTATCAGGTTAAGCACACCACTGTTATTCAGCGATTAACCATGTGTATGTCAGTTTTTGTCAGCAATATTTGCCAAGGGAGTTCACCTGTATTGGCTTGATGACCGTATGCATTCTGCCATTAGCTGCTACTGATTTTATATGTGATGTTATCAGTTCAGTTGTTGCCAAGAGTTGAAAAATTGAACAGTGTCCTGCCTCTGAGTTTAACCATGCGTCACCTGCTCCAGCAAAGAAAGTAAAACACTGGATTTGTTTGATGCTAATATTAGGGATGCACACAGCTCCACTGCAAGAACTACTCAAGGCTAAGTGATGATAATCTTGTCTTTCTTTGCTCTCTGCACAAACCCCTTATCAAGAGGCAACATGTGACCAGAATAACTGTGAGGGGTTGGTCACAGGGAGCTGAAGAAACTCAGCGGGGGTGTTTTGAGGCTACGGAATGGGATGCACTTTTTGGAGCACCAATGCCATGACTGAGTGTGTGACTATTTAAACTTCAACATCAGCATTATCATTACCACAACGGTTAGGTGCTCCCCCATTAGCAGTCCCGTAGTCCCTAGTGTCTGAAAGAACTGCTTAACAAGAAAAAAGAGACTTCAGGGGAGCGAGACAGGGACTTTTTTAGGAGTATAAAAAATCAAGAGAAAAAACAAGAAGGTACACAGGAAAAGACTGGAGATCTAGCACCAGCAGACCAATGTTATGGATGTGTGGTCATAGATGAAGAACACCAGTTAGTTACTTCAAGCCACAGGAGAATGGGACAGAAGTCTGTACAAAGCCAACTAACTGAATATTTTCTTTGATAGTATAAGTTCAGGAAAATATTCAGCATCCTCCTCTTCTGACCCAAAGCTAAACAAGTCCTCCCTCTTGATCGACAGCTTCCCTATAAATGTCTTAAACTGTTTCATTTTCTATCTCAGCCATAGGTCCTGCTGCTGCTCCATGGTTGTTATTAACCACATCAGGAGCAGTTTCCCAGCAAACATTACCACAATGGTAACGTGGTGTCCACGGCCAAAAATGGTCGCAGTCGGACATCTTAAATTTGTTAAAACATATGTAACAGAAAATTCCCTAAAATCAATTTAGATATATTTGTACATGTCAACAGTTACATGTATAATTGTTATTTAAACAATTAGTTACGTGTATAGCATCCAGTAGATATTGGTAAGTAAGTACATTTTATTTATATAGCCCTTATCACAGACATAGAATCACAAAGTGCTTTGCACTGGCCTCGCAAGACATCGCCTCGCAAGGCCAGGTGCCTTGACATTGAGAAACACCCCTAGCTCTTCAAAGAGCACCTTCTTGGGAGACTAAGGCCCTGTCCACACGTAGCCGGGGATCTGCCAAAACGTAGATATTTTTCTACGTTTTGGCCTGTCATCCACACGAAAACGGAGTTTTTTCACACGAAAACTGATCTTTTTAAAAACTCTGGCCAAAGTGAAGATCTGCGTTTTCTCCGTTTTGGGTGTCTGCGTGTGGACAGACAAAACCGGAGTTTTAAGGTCCGCAACGTCACTTTCCGCGACAAAAAAATGCTGACATCACGTGTGCGACCTGTGTTTACACTAGCCGGCATTATGGAAGCCCTCAGAGCTGCGCTCTGTCACTACCCGATCCATCAATTGTCCAAGTGCTTTCTGCTTGTTTGTTTTAGCAAGCGGAATTACTGCTCCTTGCGGAAGACCACAGACGAAAGACGAGGTTAAGAACGGGGGAAGTACTGCCGCCTACAGGTCTGGCATGTCCTTAACAACGTATTTTTCCGGGTACGTGTGGACAGAGTTTGTTTTTAAAACGCGGTGTTGTGGATGCAAGTATTTGGAGGGGCGGATATTCATTTTTAAAAAACCCTGGCTACGTGTGGACTAGGCCTCAGTCACACCCATCTTCTTCTGGACCATGGGCCCCCTACTGCTAGTAAAAATGAATGGGAGTCTATGGATCGATAAGTTATTTTCTGATTCTGATTGATGTGTGCCATGGATTTAACATATGTTGTTCGTAAAGTCTGTTGTGGAACATTTAACATCATCTGCAGCCATTGAATGGGCTTTCAGCTTCAGAGCCACTGTAGAAAATAACATGAACTTAAAAAATCAGGAATCGTAGAGTGATACAGATACTTAAAGGCGTGGAACTCTGAAAAAACATTTTTTAAATGATTATTTCTGATTATAACTGATATTCTGAGTTTTTCATGCAAGCTGAACATGAAAATTGTCTCCTACGCCTATCTCCTGCTTTAGCTTCTGATAGAAAATAGGCGGTGAAAATTTAGGATTGAAAAATCCCGACAGATATATGTCACACTGTCACTTTACACTCATTAACTCACCCATCTTGACTCACAACAGGGAAGGCTGTTGTTGGTTTAACATTCAGGAATCGGCCGACAACGTCCTGACTAGTACAAGCTAACCGTTAGCATTAGCAACACCGCCGCACAGAAAAACTCACCCAGGCTTGTGTGACTTGTGGAGATAAAACATTCATGTTGCAAGTCAATGGTAGTCGTGTTGCCGTTATCCAATCTGAGGAAAGATGTCCAAATATTAGGAAGTAAGACTCAGAATCCTGCTGTGCTGTGCTACTCTGCTTCAGCAGACTTGTCCCTGCTGATCCAAGCGTTTCGGGGATTTTTTTGCCCCAAGTACGACTTGCAAAGCATTCATTCCCACCAGAGACCACTGAAAATTGATTAAAGGAGTTTCCCACACCTTTAAAAGAATTAAGAAAAAGTCTGGCTTCTTAAACGCAAAATGCTATTATTTTAAGTCATCAATGTTGATAAAATTTCTTCTGACTGTCGAGGTCAAGCGGCTTATTAAAGTTGAATGGGTAAGTGAAAAATTTTCAATGTTACGAAATAATTTACGGACAAACAAAGGATATGCAAACATATTTTAAAAGTCTAAAAGGTGTTCTTTTTATACCATTTTAAATTTGTCTTACCACTAAATGTAAAACAAAACCCAAACTGCTGAATTAGGTGCAGATGAAAAGAAATTAGAAGAAAATGCAACAGAGAGACAAAAAGAGACTTTTCAAAGGAAATTTTTGTTGCAGTTTGGATGGAATGAAATGGAAGCTGATCTCAGTTGACCACAGGGCTCGGATATGTCCCATTAAACTTGGTAATGCCTGGCAGACAACAAATTACATCCCACTGGGACTGCAAGAGTAATAACTGTACCATGCCTGACAAGCTAACTGAATCACTGCTTTATGGACAACTGAATTAGAACTCACAAACGTGTATTTTTACAGAGCATCTCTGTGATGATTAAGGTGTGCTCTCCAGGAGACATTTCAAAGACTTGGACGCATCCACTGCCTTCTCATTACCTCGACCCCCCTCCTTCAAACAGATGCAGAACTAGTGTAATTTCTACCAGCAAAGGAAATGACATGATAGTAGACACATACAGTATTTTAGTTGTTTGTGGGCATGAAACGGGCTAACATCTGTTCTTGTTCTGTAGTAATGAGAATCAAACATCTGGAGACTCCAGTGGCTACTGTTGTTAAAGAGACAAATGGGTCGCAGTCCTCTCTTAAACACAAATCTGTGAAGCAGATATCTAGGTCAGCCCTGAAACACTGTGTGAGATGCCTTAAGCTTGTTTGTTTTACCACATTTGTTTGGCTTGAAAAGACACAAAGAGCTGCAGTGACTGGAGGAAAAAGAAACAAGGCTAGGAACGAAAATGTTCTGGCCGATCATGTTTAAGCCAAACTTCAACACATTTACATTCTGTCATATTGAGGGAAGGGAAACAAGATTTTGAAAGTGGAAAAACAAGGTTTGTTTGGACCCGGATTTAACACGATTCAAGAGAAACTGGAAACTTGCTAATTGAGGAAAATTTCATTTGTGAATGTCTCAGGACAGGACGCTCTGTCTGGTAGGTCGCTGCTGCTGCTGCTGGGACACAAACTGAGCCTCCTAGTGATGGTTTTATGAATTATTGAATTATAATCGATTTTTATTGACCGTTTTGGGAATAGACCTATAACCTCCAACAAAGTGGTAAACAGGGAGGAAAAAAATATCATTTTGAGTCTATCTAAAAACCGGCCTGTGATCAGTTTAGAGATTCAAACTAGGAAACATGTTGCATATTTCACATGGAGCTGTAGAGTACACATGGCTGCAGTAAAGGTAACAGGGTTCATTGAAGACGAGGAGTATTGGGGAAAATCTCTTCGGCCTCGTGCAGAACCAACATAATCATTTGTCCTTGATGATCTGATCACCAGTGGAGACTTTGTTCACATGTGAAATGAATTCCTAAATGTTGTCTCTCCCTAAATGCGATGCTGCCATGAAAAAGCCACTGTGCTCCATTTTCCTGGACGTTTTTGTGTGTAGTTGCTGCACTGACCAGTAGGCTTAAATGGAGTCTTTGTTGTGTCAAAATGAAAATGTAATCAGTGCCCGACCCAAAGAATGTGGAGATCTATGTCCCAAACTCCCTTTGAATTTGACTTGAGCATGCTGCTGATCATCCCTATCAAAATGTTGGTGCCAGGTCCGAACGGGATCCCTGAAAGCCCGTCAGTATCCTCATGTTCTTGGCAGACCTAAACCTTTAACACTGACGTTCAAACATGCATTTGGATTAATATTTTATTCCTCTTTGACATAAATCAACATCAAAACTTGAAAAACTGGCACAGAAGCAGAGAGCTAGTGGGGTTTTTCCAAAACAAGGTGTCTTGTCATTGAAAGGGGCCCCGTTTTGACTTTGATTCAGCTCCACCGTTGGAACTGCTCTACCACTAAAGCTTCATCTTCACCCAACAATTCTCCAAGTGGCGTACTTCCCCTTTGACTTTATTGATTTCACTTAGTGGCATTTTGAACCTGGACTCCGTCTATGTGGGTCGGGGCTAATTTGGAGGAAACAACGAGGCCTCACAAAACTTTTTTGAAAACAGCAAAGACACTTAAGAGGCATAATGCTTCATTGTGGAGGCTGAATGTGGCCGATTGTGTTTGCTGAAGAATCTGGAAGGAAGAGGGAGGGACGTCAGGATGCATGTGATGTTTGAAGTCAACCTGATTGTAATGAAAGTTGAAGTTTTCAGTAGATGGAGAGATCAACAAGATGTTGGCAAAGAAAATATTTATTTATGATGAAGATACGGGAGGCAGGAAGGGACATTTTTAGAAGTATAATTGAAATCAAATGACACTGTTTGTGAACTCTGTTGCAAACGTCATATATACACAAGTCGCCATAAAATTATAGCATGTTATCTAAGCGCAGTGTGACGAGTCATCTGTTACTGTTCAGTACTTGTCAGCAGTGTGTGTGTGTGTGTGTTTTCAGCTCCTAGACTTTGCTTGTCTGCTGTTTTCCTGCTGCCTCCAGGAAGCAGCTTTCAGGACGGCCTGATGGATTTCCTGGCAGGACACCCCCAATTCAGACAGGGAGGCAATGGGAGGTCTTGCACAGTGTACATGAGATATGTGTGTTAGTGGGTATATGTGTGTGACGTGGTTGGGAAGGGGTATTGGGGGAGTAACAGGCTTCCCATCAGGAAACTGCAGATTTATGCCAGCAACAGAGAGACCCTCCTCTCTGTGTTTTAGTTTAAGCACAAAGTCCTCATGAGGTTGAAAACATGAACTAAATTTCCTCACCTGTAAAGGAGCTTCAGTATTAAAGGCTGGTTTTAAGATTTTTACTGAGGCATCATTTCCCCTAAATGTCACCTCAGATTTATGTTTGAATTTGACATTTGTCCATTTTTATTCCTATTTTCCAGCTTTTGATATTTGCAACATGATTAAACGGTATCCATTTTTAAATTTAGCTGTTCACACTCTTGTTTTCAAACTCTTTTCTTTTCTGTTTAGTAGGGCTGGGGGTAAACGATTATTTTTAAAACGATTATTCTGACGATTATTTTATCGAATAGTCGACTATTCTAATGACTATTTAGAAAATTAATCTAATGATTATTTTTCTATTGCACAATTAACAAAAACCAGAAAATCTCAAATAAATTCCTCAAAAAAATTGATAAATTCTTACTGTAAGAGAATAAACACTACAGGCCTTCCATTTTGTATAACACTGCTTTTATTGTGTTGCGGTTGGTTATGTTCTGGTGACGTGTAGAACTTGGGAGTGCAGGCTGCTGCCTGAGAGGTGGTAGAAGATGGAGTGTCTCCATGCTGCTTTGTTTTGGTCACTTATGTGCGTGAGGCGAGTGGTCTTACGGGTTAAACCAAACTCAGGTGATATTTTACACTAAACCAAAAACCCACAACACTCTAAATGTAATAAAAGGGAGATCTGCACCACAAAAAAGATGAACTCTAAACCAAAACGTAACAGCTTATCCCAACGCAAGAAGCTGTTAGCGAAGATGCTAACAGTAGCTTTACCAACATTAAGTTAAAGTTACCAAGTTTAAATAAACCAAAAACACCCAGCAGCAAACAGACCAGCACGGAGGAGAGACTGCTACCACCAAAACAGCTCTCCTCATGTCTGAAAGAAGCTCCTTTATGAAGGGAGAAGCGCTCCCGGTGATTTTCTACATCTGCGATAGACACGAAGCAGTGCATCTGACCCCGGAAGTTGTTGCCCGTTGCCGGGAGACGAAGGGGCAAAACAGGAAAATAATCTAGTAGTGGACGGACGTTGTTCCGGGTCTTCGGTATTTGGCGGAGATGTTAGTGAAGGCGGAGAAGAGGGCGAACTAGAGGAAAAACAGGCAGATTCCTCCTCTATTTACAAACTCCTGGGGATGCAACAAGTGGGCGCGGTGCGTCGACTTCCGGATCTGACGTCGACAAATTTTTAGAATCGAGTCATCGACTTCGTCGAGGCTTCGCTACAGCCCTACTGTTTAGATAAAAGCTTTTGTTCATATTTAATGTATAACTCTGACCACAGTGGGATTCTCACATTAAGGTGATTCATGAGCTGCTCTGGCAGATAAAGATCAGGTTGATTTATTGTTAACTCCATAAATCAGTCTTTGTAATATTTATAATTAAAGCTGCAATGTTAAATTTGGAAAACAAATTAGCCTAAAATATGTTTTCATCACTCTTAACTATTTTCTAACATATGCCAGCTATAAATATATATGGAGATAAAAAATTTATAATAATCGGTTCTCTCACATTTATCATAAAACCTCCAACACTAACACATTTCAGACTGAAAGCGAACCACCCAGTTGTCTGTCTCGCTACATTTCTCTGGGTCCTCCATTCATTACATGCTTGGGTGTTTTCCAGTAGAACAGGTGAGTGTTCCGTGGCCGTTTTTGCATTCAAAACCTAGCTTGTTTGCATATTCGCTATAACAGCTTTAAATATGGTTGTCAGATTTAGAGCTGCAGGTTTCTTTTGCTGTGTTTATAAAGAACAAAGAAATTCAAGTTAAAAAAGACAGAATGAATGTACAGAAGAGGTCTGAAATCAATTTGATATTTAGATTTATTTTTAAGCAGACATCGTTGTAAGGAGGGAATTAGGGTTTTAGGGCCTTTTTTCTTCTGCTAGTGGTGAGATCAGTAATATAACAAGTGAATATTATAAATATGTTGTTGATCTAGGGAGACACCCTAGCAATCTGCATACATCAATTTCTATTCATGCTTATTTTTTGATGTTTAGTCTAAGAATTTGCAAGTGGTGCTCGCTGCAGAACCACAAAGGCGGAGCTGCACCAGAAGGTGGAGCTGCACCAGAGTCAGCCCCGCCCATTCCAGAATCAGCCCCGCCCATTCTATCGGAGTCAGTCCAATTCCTTCCAGTTGTCAAGACTTTATAGCATTCTGGAACCAAAGAGGGTGTTATAGCTAAAAAATGCAAGATTGGGGAGGGAGTTGAGAAGTGAATTGAACAGTTTTTGTAAAGGTTCCATATAATTAAAAATCTAACTTTTGGAACTTTTAATCATGTTATATTGTCATTTCCTCATAAGAAACACGCCAAAGCCATTTTTGGCCTCATTCATGCATTTTCTTCCCATCTCAGCTTCAATTTGGTCTCCTCCCCCAAAGCGGGTCTGGTCTTGGTTCTCAAATCTGGATATTCTGTGAATTTTCTGACAAATTATTTCTGAAATGACTTCTACTGAGACAACGCCAGAAAAACCATACATCCCATCTACAAAGACACACCAAATAACATAATAAAATAAAACGCCCCCTAAGTTTTATCAGAAATGGTGGTGTAGTGGTGATGGTGTCAGGTTGACATGCAGTTTTGCGCAGGTTCGCCTCCCAGCAGTGGAAATATTCTATAATCTATTTTCCTCATTTCTAGCTACACTTGCCAGTACTATGTTTACAACAATTTATTGGTATGCCGTTTAACATATAATGACTAATGTGTTTTTTTTATTTATTCATTCGTTTATTTAGCCAGTGTGAGTCCATCTGTGAGCAGAGTTTCAACTAAAATGCTGTTTAGGAACGACCAAATTCAAAGAACTTGTAGAGACATAAATATTTTGCTGAAAATGAACATTACAACTAAAATATGAACAAATTAAATGTTTCAGCTGGCTGAATAGATTGTTGCCGACCCCACCGAGAATCGAACCAGCATCAGCTGAGGGGAAAGCAAAACGTAAGTCAGACGATCTTGCCACTGGACTACCAGAACCCACAGGGAGAGGATACATGCTGTTGTACAGGACTTTTGTTAGAGCGGCTGTGGGCAGATATTCGCTACGAGAAACCTTTTTATTTCGGGATATATTCAGACTTTGTCATGTAGCAAGTTATATTTATCTTGTTTAACTGGAGCACAGAACATAGCATTAACGACTGTAAACTAGTAACAGCCGTAATTCATGTGGGTCAGGTCAGTTTGCGATAAAGTTGAAAACAAAAACGGAAGTCAGTGGGCTAGGCTGAGTTTGGGTGAATGGGCGGGGTTGACTCTGGTGCATCTCCACCTTATGGTGCAGCTCCGCCTTTGTAGTTCTGCAGCGAGCACCCTCTCAGAATTTGTCTTGTTGTGAAAGTTTATTTTGTCTAACATTTGTAGCACAACAGCTAACAATTCCTCTTGGATCCCATTTCTTTACATTTTGATATATTTGCACAGATATGTAGGGCTGACTTTTAGAGCTCTATTTGTTGTATGGACAACTGTCAACGGTTTATTAAAAATAAACAGAGAAGGCAAAAAAAAAAAAAACTTTCTCCAAACGATTTTATTGTCCAAAAAGTGTTTAAGGATTTTGGAGTATTTTTCTGTTAAATGTTATGCCTGTGTTGTATAGCACCTTCTAGGGTTCTACAACCCCCCAAGGCGCTTTACAACACAATCAGTCACTCACCCACGCACACACATATTCACACGCTGGTGGGGATGAGCTACAATGTAACCACAGCCACCCTGGGACACACTGGGTTTATATGGTATTTAGTAATAAGTCACGTCACGTGTAATCTATATTTATGTGGACAGAAAACCAGTTTCATTACGGCTGCAATACAGTGAATGAAAGTGCCTTTCACAGACAAGAGCCATAAATGCTGTACAACACAATTCACATTCAAATGCAAAACAATTTTCAGCTGTTCACCCAAAGAGTCAGCGAAGTGAACTGTTCGGTCCGGGGTCCGGTTTTGGGCCTTGTACCTAGAACAACCAAGAGATTCTGAGTTCTGGTACAAGCAGCAGTGAGTCTTGTCAAAGGGATTATTGGGAAAGTTAAAAATTGTTAGACTAGCAACTGTGTGTCATAGTAAAAATGAACTGACAGGATGGAATGCACACAGGCTTGAAGGCCTTTAGATGGCTAGCGCCTTTTCTTTTAATGAATGTGCTGATTTCTGAATGGGTTTTTTCTCATGTAAAGCAGTTGGTCTGATCGTTTTTATCAGAGAGGATGTCAACATTCCCTTCCTCCGTTTTCTCTCTTTGGCCTCCCTACTCGGCGGAGAGGGTGGCATTGAGGATGAGGTCACTGTTTCAAAACATGGCCCCCATCCTTGTACCAACACAACATTTCCTCTTCCATGAATCCAGCTGAACGCAGGACAAACCAATGTTCTCCTCTTCGTTAATGAAACGTTTGTGAGGTCGTACTGAGATGACAGGAAACTTCTACACTTTGTGTCAAATGTTCCGACTCCGCCTGCAGGGAAAATGCTTGAATACCTGTTGGCTCTGTACTTGCCTTGTTTTGCTGCTGGTAGAGGAGAAGGAGCACATTTATCCACAGAAGGCCTTTAAGTTGGTTTTATGGAGATCAGATTAATCTGTTTGTTCCTCTCTTCCAACAGCACTACTCAGTATAACTCAGATTGGTTTGGTTCGGTCGGACCATCTTTCCCAACAGCACGGGTGGATATTTCCCCCCAACATTTCAGTACCTGCTTTGATGTGGTTCCTATGAGCTGTTCAGAAAATGCGACGTCAGCAACAGTTAGTCACTGATTGGCTAGGGGGTGGAGTCACTGGTTGCTTGAGCTTTCTGCCTACTGCCTCCCTCTTTAAAGAGTCAAAATAAATGAGTGGAAAATAATGGTGTTCTCTTGAAGAATATACAAACAAAATAAATCCCACCCAAAACTTTAAAGGGATACTAAACCGTTTTGCTTACTTTTAGCACCCCCTAGTGTCCGTCACTGGAACCAAAAGTGAAACTTATCCTTGCTGTGGGTTCAGTTCAATTCAAGTTTACTTATATAGAGCCAAATCACGACAAGAGTCGTCTCAAGGCACTTCACATGGTAAACATGCCAATACAGGTCAGTTCATGAAGCCAATCAGTAAAAAGTTTCCTAAATAAGGAACCCAGCAAATTGCATCAAGTCACTGACTGGTGTCCTGGTGTGCGGAGCGCCATGCTCTCTCCAATTTTCAAGAGTTTTGTTTTAAGTTCGTAAATCAGAATTAAACAAGGGAGCCAACTTCCTGTGCTTAATTACCTTCTTTTTTAAAGGTTCGTCTTTTCAACACATTAATCTAAAAGCTGAAATGTCTTATCTGCCTTCATTAGCGCCTACAGGAGCGGTTCATCACTAAATCAAACAAATCAACTGTGTTCACGATTTAAAACTTGCAGGAAAGGTGCTGGAAGTAGACTCCAGCACCACGTATGATAAATGATAAATGACCCGCACTTGTATAGCGCCTCTCAGAGTAAGGACTCCAAAGCACTTTACACTACATTGTAGTATTCATCCATTCACACACACATTCACACACTGATGGTGATGAGCTTCGATGTAGCCACAGCTGCCCTGACCTGGCGAGGCGAGGCTGCCGAGCACAGGCGCCAACGGTCCCTCCGACCACCACCAGCAGGCAAGGTGGGTTAAGTGTCTTGCCCAAGGACACAACAGCAGAATTCTCTGTCCGGAGCCGGGATCGAACCTGCAACCTTCCGATTTCTGGACAACCCGCTCAACCTGTTGAGCTACTGCTGCTCCAATGTCAGCTCCACTTTATTATGCCCAACAGGGACTGGACTGGCACTCTGAAGTTGCAAGTGTGGTATTCTGGCCAGAAAGGGTGATGGGGGTCTGAGTAACTTTTCATTAACTCTGTAAAGGGTCGTTTTAGCACACACTGGCTCAAGAAAATGTTTTCAAAGTATGAAAAGTATGCCTTTAAAGCTGCCATTCACTAGTTTCTTTCCAACATATCTGCTGTGCTCTCTGGTACGATTGAATGCCTTTTAAGTTGTTTCCCATGGAAAAAAGCTCTGGCGCTCCAGTTTCAGGGGTAGATGTGTGTTGGAGAAGTGTGGGGGTGGAAAATGGCTTACTCATTAATATTAATGATAGGTATATGTCTCGCCTCTGATTGGCTAACAGCATTGTGACTCTTCTGCTGCCTCTGTTCGCTCTTTCTTCTTGGGTTTGCAACAATGATGTGTTATCTCCACAAATAACACATGCACCAACATGTCCTGCGTTTTGGTGGAGTTGCTTTTGCTAATGGTTAGCTTACACTAGCCCATAAATCTCTGTTCTCTCCTTGCTGCCAACTCAACAACCTTCCGTGGTGGATGAGGCCGTGACTGCTAACTTTTCCTTGGATATAGAAGAGTGGCTTTTTCCGACCCAATAGTTTTCCCGTACATTTTCCTTCTTCGGATAATGTTCACAATGGGGGACAGATTTTCTCGTTCAGCATACATATGCAACTCAAAGTGACCCATCACATTAAAAAACAAAAAAAAACAAGTAAGCTGTTTCTCATTGAACTGAACCTTTACAGTTTATTTTTAAAATAACTGTATAAATTGCAGTCCGAGTATCCAACACACCTTTCCACCATTTCCATCTAAATGGAACATAATTTAATTGTCACCTGGATCCTAAACCTGCTCATGGGTTGGCCTTTTTTCCCAGAATAAACCTTGTTGCTCTCTTTTATGTTCTGCTGAATCCTGCATAAATTTGGGCCAAATGTGTACAGAAATAAATAAACTTGCACTCTTCTACTAATAGATCAACTTTTCCTTTAGAGTTCATCCTGCTAGCTACAGACTTTGTGGCAGCTTTTGTGTGTGTGTGTGTGTGTGTGTGTGTGTGCGCGTGCGTGCGTGTGTGTGTGTGTGTGTGTGTGTGTGTGTCAACAGTGTGGCTCTCAGCTGGTCAGGATTGGGGGGGTGTAAAGGAAAGGAATGCTGCTTCTCTGAGCAGTCTGTAATTTGATGTCATCAAATCAGAGAAAAACAACAACACTGAAGAGGAGCTGAGGCAGATGCGTGTGTGAGAGTGTTTTGAGAGACGTTTTGGGTGAGGAGTGAAGGAAGTCGTGAAGAGAGTTTAAGCAGAAAGAGGCGAGAAATGCAAGACAAACAGGAGGCGGTTTAGCCTGCATAAAAGTTAGAAGTTAGAAAGATAAAAGAGGACCTTGGAGAAGATGCATGTTGATAACTACTACACACCAAGCAACCGTGCTCTAAAACGTCCTCGGATATGGATCAATCCAAGCATTTCATGATTATGGTTTAGGTGATTTATCGGTCATCTGAATTCTTACAAGATCTTAGTCACACTTCTTAGATGCTAAACTGTCTTTCCGCGCTACCCCTCAGCACATTGTGAAGAACATTTCAAACAGTATGGCCAAAAACACACCAGAAAAAATACCTCCTACCCCACCTTTAAGATTCGTTTGTAAAAAGAAACATTTGAAGGTGTTAGAAAAGTTCTGTTTGATGAATCTGATTTGACTGAAATCGCTGCACCAGTAGTCATGTTTGAGGTGTTCAACCAGCAATCAATCATTCAGAAAGCTAATTTCAGCGCAGTAATGATGGTGTTACTTCTAATCTGCCCCCGTGACATGTGCCTCATGCCTTTGTCTGGACAAATTACACATTTTTAGTTATTTACTCCAGAAGAGAAGTGAGAACATTCAGCACTATGTTTAACTGTGTTTTAAATGAACAGAGGATCACACCACTTGTCTTATAACTTAAACTTTGCTTTTGATTCTCAAGAAAACCAAACACAAAATGTAGCTCCGGTTGGTTAAAGGTTTTCGTAAGGCTGGTGTCTGATCGGGATGCTGCTGAAGCATGATGTTTGCTGTGGGTGAACTTTAGGGTGAACGCTGTCTGAATGCTGAGGAGAAAACGCCCCAACTGATGAAACAAAGAAAAAAAAAACTCTAAAACCAAAGAATATGTAAAGATACGTATTTATTTGCATGTTTGAATGAAAAAATTCAATTGTCCCAGTTTCATCGTCTAAGAATTATTGTTTTCTTTGACGGTAAAAGTGCAAAAGCTGCAGTCTGATCTAGTGATGTGTATGTTTACAGGTTATTGGTAGTCGGTGAGCTACGAGGACGAGTGGCGTGTTTCAACAGCATGTGTTAGGAATGTGCTCGAGGCTGCTGGGAAACACGTGTGTGTATGTTTAAAACTAAATAACTGACTGCATGTATCTGAAGTGTGTGTGGAGGAGGTGTTTTCTACGTGGTGTGAGTGAGAATAACCACGCAAAGTAAATAAAAGTGTAAAGTGGACGACTTGAATGAAAGCTTGTGTGTTTATGTTTCTTGGATTTTCCTATTTCCATGTGTGTCAGGCTTTTTTATTTACTCAGTTATTTTTTGTGTGTCGGTTTTCAGTCAGCTGTGTTTTGCATCGCTGTTGTGTCTTTATTTGACAGGGCAGTGTGAAACACCAAAGGGGGGGTCTGCCTTAGCTCCTGCTACTGAAATCGCTCACTAAGTGACTGAAGGAGGTAAACGTCTTGCTTTTAAGGCAAAATCTGCCACTCTCATCCATTTTTCCTCGGGTTATTAAATGTAAGGCATTTTCTTCCATGAGCCTTTAGTCCGACTGCACCAGCTCAGAAAATATAAAATAATAATAATAATCCTAAATTGTTTGTAATTTCCTAAAAACTTTAACCAAACAACACTGGATAGAAGCTGTGGAGTAGCAGGAGTTTAAAGAATGAGTACATTTGGAAGAAGCGGTTCAGTGATGTTGTTAATGGCGCGGTTATCGTGTGGTTTGAGGTGTGAATGGATTGAAGCCCCCTCTAAGAAGGAAAAGTAAACATGGGATGCATGTAATGAAACCTGTCTGAGAAAGAGGAGATTTATTTTCTTTTGAACCCAGTCAAGCTTGCCCCATGCGGTAATGAGCCATAAAAAAGTTCTTCAGGCTTCTCTTCACTTGGTTTACAATTTTAATAAAGAAGCATCTATATCCACCTTTCAAACGGGATTTCACTCTTCAATTTTGGCTGCTATGGTGGCGCATCTTGAAGTTCTTTACTCCTGGCCCCCAAACAACCATGGCAGATGCATCACTGAATGCTCTCTTCTCTTTTTCAGCCCGGACCCCATTTGAAGCTGTGGGCGCTGAAAGGGTTCGGTTCTGAAAAATGACCCAGTCGGTGCAAGTTAATCCAAAAATGCCTGGTAAGAAATCTCACTATAAATATAAACGTTTTGTCTCCTTCAGAACGTTAGATGTGACAACACTGGTGTTTAACCATCAGTTTATAACAAAATCTAGATGATTACCATCAGTTTGCAGTTAAATCTAATCTGAAATCAGATGTTTAAGGTGGACCTCGGAGAACGGAGACGCCGGATCACTTTGTTTACTGGCACGTCTTTTTTTCTTTTCAGATTTAGGCTCTGCATTTGTTTATTCCAGTCAGGAGGAGGCTGACCAGTCAGGTTCCTACTCCGTTCAGACTCCTTATGGATTCCAGCTGGACCTGGACTTCCTTAAATATGTAGAAGAGATTGAAAGTGGGCACAACCTTCGCCGGGCACCTGTCGGCGCCCGGCGTTCTGGGCGAGGACTCAGGCTTTCCCAGAGGAGTCCGGGTGTTGGGGGACGTACGAGTGGATGGACATCCACCGAATCCCTTTCGTCCCCGGTCAGTGAAGATGGAAGAGCTCCTCCACCGCCTCCTCCACGAAACCGCCTCGGCTCTGCACCCTGTGAAGGTCTTTGTCTGTCTCCTGTTACGCTCCTCGGCAGCCCTCCCCTGTCAGCTGGGGCCAAAGTGCCACCACCTCCGCCGCAACGGAATCCAAGAGTTGAGCGGACTCTTCTGGAAACCAGCAGGCGGCTGCAGCAGGAGCAAACCCACAAGCACCAGAACGGTGGGCGCCTCCAGCTCGCAGACCCTCCCAAGCAGCTCCCATCCTCCATCTCCATTCTGCAGAGTAGCTGGACTAAACCCAGTCCTCAGACCTCTGGGCGCAGCACTCCAGCTGCTGGCACCACAGCAACCCCGATTCCACCCAACCAGCTGCAGACAGTCAGAGAGCAGATGGCTACAGCCTTGAAGCAGCTAAAGGAGATGGAGGAAAGGGTAAAAGGTGTTCCTGCTCTTGAAAAGGAGGTGGCCAAGCTTCGTGCAGAGAAAGACATGCTTCTGTTGGCCCTGGAGGAGAAGAAAGAATCCATGGAAGTTTCTTTGCAGAAAAACCAGTCAACAGAGTCCTCTACTCAAACCACAGAGACTCTCCAAACCCACCACAGTCCAGTGACTTCACCCAGCAGACAAAAAGACCTAGTGAAATCTAGTGAGCTGAAAAGACTGACGGAGAAGTTTGAGGGAAAGGATCAAAAATCTCTCCAACTGCCATCTAAAGATTTAGGAAATTCTCCAGAAAAAACGGCCGTTCTAAAGAAGTCAGTAGCTGTAGGAGACGACACGGCCATGACCTCTGTTGTGTTCTACCACAGCCTCGGTGTGAAGGATGCATCTGCGTGCACGGAAGTGAACACGTGTGAGAAATGGACCGAAACCGAGACCCTCGTGTTCCACGAGGAGGGCGTACAAGTCAGAGCAGAGACACAAGAGGCTGAGGTTTGGGTCATGGAGTCACAACTCAGGCTGAGCACCGAGGCACAACGGGAGATGGACACATTACAAGACACCATTAAGTTCCAGCAGGAGTTCATTACAGCTCTAGAAGATAGACTGAAATTAGCTGATAAAGACATGGGAATACTTAGGACCCAGATGGATGAAAAAACCTCTAAAGTCACATTTGAGAAAGGAACACTCACCAGACCAGACACAAAAAATGCTCAGGTAGAGACGTGCACCTCTGTAGTAAAGCACGCTGCAGTTATGTGTCAGCCAGAGATGACAGACGTATGCGTTGGTGAAGTCTGGGTAGTAACTCAGGCTGAGAAGAACACCCAGACTGATGCTTCTGCTGCAGAGGAAGCATCAGAACCTGTGGAACGGGTCAGCGTTGGATGCCAGTGGGAGAAGATGAGTGATGAGAAGTCAGACGAGGAGGAGGAGGAGAAAATTACTGTGCTGAAGAAAAGACAGCTGACCATTGCTGAGTACGAGGTCTCCCCAGAAGAAGAGGTGGTCGGAGCAGATGAGAAAAAAGTGGAAGAAGAAGAAATTACAGCTAATAACACAAAGACAGGCAAGTGTGTTAGAACAAGTGTCCTCTAAAGTCAAAGTTAGAAACATAATGTTTTGATTGACAGTACTCAGGAGAAAACAGAAATAAACATAATTCTTATTATGCATTTCTATATATAATTATAAAGTTTGCCTAGTCCTTACCATCTACAAGTAAAACAGTAAAAACTAGAGTTTAGTGTAAAAGTCCATTTATTTCTGTAATTCAGCTGAGAGACCATCTAAAGGCTCAGGAACCCTTTACAGGTGTTCTGGATTCAGTAGCAGATTAGAGGGTGACACTCGGAGTGTAGAATATTAAACCTTTTCACCTTCTGATAAGCTGTAAGGCATAATCATCACAATTATAACAAATAAAGGCTGAAACATCTGGCTTTACATCTAACGAGTCTATCTCAAACATTAGTTTCACCTTTTAAGTTGAATTACTGACAGAAATCAACTTTTGCATCATATTCAAACTTTTTATCTTATAAAAGAGAAATCTCTGGATTAGACACTTGTTTTCTTCATTTTACTGAGCAATAGTTTTTATCTGTAACCTTGTTTAAAAGCTGCACCTCGTGTGGAAGTGAGAAGGGGAATTGTTCTTCCTCGTAGTGACTGCAAAGACAAAAGCTCTGAGGATAAACTGCTGTGGTGCTGTAAGACTTCATTCTGGATATAAAGCATCACAAACAGTTCATTTGGCCGTCCAGTAATTGTGTTTGGAAAAAAAAAAACTCAGTCGTGTGCTTCGAGTATATTTCTTACAAATGACTTTGTTTACTCCAAAACATGTTTATGAAATTATTCAGAAATCAAGACAGAAAAAATAGTTTCCTGAGGTTTGGCTTATCTACAAAAACATTTATCTAATTATTTTTTGTTAAAGTGACAGATTTAAGTCGGTCGTTGCTTGTGCGAGAAGGATGTGTTCATAAAGTTGTACTATTGTTTAAGCTGTTCGTCTTCCTCGTGCTGACAGGTATGCTGAAATCCATCATGAAGAGGAAGGATGGGAGTAGCTCAAGCGAGAATCGGAAGAAGAGCCTGCAGTTTGTTGGAATCCTAAACGGAGGGTACGTGACGGCAACATGAAACCCGTTTTTTTATTTTTATCTTGAGCTAAACTAAAATAAGAGCTGACCGCCCACAGGTTGGTAGGAACACTAAAATCCTGTCAAAATAAGTCAAAGGTCAGCTAGGAAAGTGTCTTTACACAAATGTATGCCCTTTAGGTATGAATCAACCTCTAGTGAGGAAGAGGAGGAGGACGAAGATGGAAGTTCTTCTGCAGCAAGTGGAGAAGGCGAGTGCTTGGACAGCACAGAAGAGGACGAGGCAGCTTTGGAGGAAGAGACTTCGGAAGAGGAGAGAAACGTCAACCTGGATGAGAGCGACACTGATGAGGAAACGCTGAGAGCTGCGAATTATTCGTCCGACGCTGTGAAAGAAAAGTAGCTTTAACTAACATGTATGCTAGTATATCCAAACCAAACCCAAACTGAGTTCTGTTCATTTATCACAGGTTTGAATTTAGCTCCAAAATGCGAGAGGCCTGCCTCATTCTGAAGAACCACCTGAACGATGACATCAAAGCACTGAAGAGTAAGGAAGTGGTGCGTGCAAGCCTTTTTCTGAGTTTTAATTCCAGCGACGCACGTTCATTCATCATTTCAACACAGCAAAGGAAAGTCAACAACAGCATTATTCATATCCATATCATGTTATTTTCCTGAGCCAGTATGTGCTAAAATGACCCTTTACAGTGTTAATGAAATGTCACTCAGACCCCCAACGCCCTCTGTGGCCAGTATACCACATTTGCAACTTCAGAGTGCTGGTCTGGTTTGTTGGTTGTTTTGGATCACGAACACAGATGGTTTGTTTAATTTAGTGGTGAACCACTCCTGTAGACGCCAATGAAGGCTGAGGAGATGTTTCAGTTGTTAGATTAAGATGTTAAAAAGAGGAACGCACAGTGAGGAGATAAGTTTCGCTTTTGGTTCTACTAAACGAACACTAGGGGGTGCTAAAAGCAAGCAAAACTGCCAACTGTGTCTGACATTCAGGAAACTTTCATCTTATTGGCAGGGTTGGGTTGTTAGAACATGTCTCACTTTCGATCTTCTCTTGTCTGGTGTCTTTCTTCATACTCTCACCCTCAGCTGTCCAGCACACACACCGTCCAGCTGGAGTGGTTCCGGATCTCCAGTGGCAAGATGGCACAGCCATCGCGGGTATCCGACTACCTGATGGCGTTCTCTGAGGTCTCCTCGGTGCTGCTGGAGCACGTCGTCAACATGACGGACGGCAATGGCAACACAGCTCTTCACTACAGCGTCTCCCACTCCAACTTTGGCGTGGTCAGGCTGCTGCTGGACACAGGTCGGTCAGTTATCTGGTTTCTCCAAAGTGGTCGGATTGGACATCAGAATTTTGTTTCCTGCTCTAATTTTCACGCTGACATCACCGGCGGTGTTGCCTGACTCTGACAGGTGTGTGCTGCGTGGATAAGCAGAACAAGGCGGGCTACACAGCCATCATGCTGGCGGCTCTCTCTACTGTAAAGGAAGAGGAAGACATGGCTGTGGTGAAGAAGCTGTTCGGTCAGGGGAACGTCAACGCCAAGGCCAGCCAGGTACGTTAGTGTTGTCGGTTCATCTCAGCCTCTTACCCATCTAACAGTTATTTAGTTTGTTTGTATTCTAAGAACTTTATTAGCGGTGAAAACAAATGATTCCTTAGATGAGAAAAAAGTTATATAATTTTTTTTGGTTTGGTTTCTCTTGCCAGCTCCAGACCGTCCGACCCAAACACGAGTTCCTCTGCGTGTTTTTTCTTAATTAAGGAAGATTAATAAAAATATAAAACATGACATATTTACTCTCTAAAAAGATTTAACACAATGGGAATTTTTTAGAGTTCAATTGACCTCACATCTTCCCTTTGTTCATCTTTTCAGATCTGAACACAGAACAGCTTTCCCTCTTGCTGAAAACGGAATCACTGATCTGCACCATTTATCATGTGAATAGTATTGTTTAGAAAGCTCATTTGAGATGTGTGTGAGGTGTTTTAGACCTCACCAAACAAAAATGTAGATTTAGTGAGCGTATAGTTTATCTCCGGAGTTGATTTAATCGGGTTGTGTAGCGTCTGTGGCGCCTGACTGGCTCTCGCCGTGCCAAGTCATGGGACTGAATTTATAGCATCGCTCTCTATAAACCCAATTACTGGTGCTTGTTGTTGTTGCTGTTAGGAGTAAACCATGTGGCACGCAAAGCAATTTAGGCTCTGGAATTAGCCTTGCCATTGTTTTTGTTTATGTTTAGTGCAGCTTTGGGACTCAAATCTTTAAAAAAATAACCAATCAAAGTCCCTGTTAAACTGTTTTAATGAGCTAAGTGTACAGACGCTGTCATGTCACTAAAATTAATCAAAAACTGTACAGGCTTTATAAAAATGGAACAAATCCTTAATCTAACCACAGCTGTGTGATTTTGGTCTGATGTCACAAGATTGAATAAGGCATGAAGAATTCAGTTTACTGCCAACTACAGAGTGTCTGTTGAACAGGAAGTGATAAATGAGTCAACAACCTATTGATTACTGATGCATCCTGGGTAAAAATGCACACAAATATGACATAGATGTTATTCAGCGATAGTAAAATGCAAAACATGAATAAAGCTCCCTTTATTTTGCTATGTTCAAACAAAATCAGCATGATTGAAAGATCATTGATGCATGTGTGTATTTGACAGTATTTATTACCTCAAACTGTGCTTGCACAATATTTCTTCTCAAGAAGAGGCGGGTAAGAGTCAGAATTAGCTGTCTGACCAATGAATGAAACATTTTTGTCTTTAATTTTGCAGGCCGGCCAGACAGCACTGATGCTAGCGGTCAGCCACGGGCGGCAGGAGATGGTGCGGGCCTTGCTGGAGTGTGGCGCTGATGTAAACGTGCAGGACGATGAGGGGTCCACGGCTCTGATGTGTGCCAGTGAGCACGGCCGAGCCGAGATCGTCAAACTCCTCCTCGAACAGCCAGGCTGCGACATCTTCATTGTGGATAATGTAAGGCTTTTAAAGACTTTAAGCCAATTCGCCAAATTACAGGAACATTAAGGCTTCTAACTCTGAGCCAAATTCCAAAATCCAGTTGTCTGGTGGGAAACGTGAAAACGTTCTCATCTGCGATTCAGCTCAGCCTGCTCAGGAAACGACTCCTCTTGGGAAACTTGTCCACACAGCTTCCTCTCCATGTCACACTTCTCTGGGAATTTTTGAAATACTTTCTCATTCCAAAAAAAAACCCCCCCCAAAAAGATAAAAGCTGCAATCAGATTAGTGTCGTCTGTCTTTGAGTCTGATCAGTGCTAGGCACAGGAAACACAGTTGTTGTGCTGCTCACATGTCCCAGGGGAAGAATTAAAGAGCAACAACCCCCTCTGTGTTCACAAACGCCTCGCGGGCTCTTGTGCTGCATCTTTGCATACTTAATCAAACAAGCTGTGAAGGAATCGGCTGTAACAAGCAGAAACTTTTACCAGGGATTAAAAGTTGACTCTAGAAGGTCTAAATGTAAAGAAATGTAATTTTAACATTTGTTACGACACTTTTCTAAACAAGTAAACTCTTTTCGCTACTTCCTCCGACACGACTTTGTCTAAATCGGCTCAGTGAACTTTAAAGTGATTTTACAGCAAGCTGCTCTGTCTGGATGCTTGAGAAGAACCCAGGCAGACAGATATTTGAGTTCACATCTGTGCCAGAATGAGCAGGCCATTTGGTAGAGGCAACGTTTGGGTTGTGTTTCATGCAGCACAGCTGGACAGGAGGGAGGGAGGAGGTTTGGAAAAGCCCCCACCTCCTCATTCCGGAGGAGAAACAGAAACAAAAGATAAACTGCCACTATTAGGCTGAGTTACAGGAAGTTAAAAGTAGCTTGCATGATGCATCTCCATCTATCAAACACTTTACCATTTAAAGGGCTGATGAAACTACCAGCAGCTCATCCAATGTGGAAGAATTTCCAGCATCATGTGTTTTAGATTTGATACGTTCCACTTGACAAATGAGAGACGAGAAACTTAAAGTGGCAAAGGCAGATTCATTTTTGGGATGGGGGTTAGAAGAATGTCCTGTTTTGTTTTTTATTTGCCGGCTAATCACAGATGCAGGATAGTAACGTAACCGACCATAATCAACAAATTATGTGAATCGCACAGCTGATGTGAAACTGGGAGAGTCTGTTTCAGCTCAGCTCTCTGACCTCACAGTTTCTCTTGTTGTATTGCTTTTCTCTCATGTTTGCAGGATGGCAGTAATGCTCTGTCCATTGCACTGGAAGCAGCCCACAATGACACAGCTGTGCTTCTCTATGCACATATGAACTACGCTAAGACCCAGGCTGCTCTGGTGAGTGCGTTCTCTCATCCACATTCTCCTCTGCAGCCGGTTATTGAGACCCAAAGGACCTCTCATATCATCAATAGAAAGGATGGTTGCAGACTTTTGTAGAGCAAAGATGGTTTAGTCCAAAAAAAGGTCAATTCTTTACTTTTTATCTGTTCAGTTTAAAGGTCAAGTCACAAGCTTTGAATATGGTGCTTGTCAAACGTGCTTAGGCTGCTGCAGATCAGGCTCAAAGCCTAGCTGTAGCTTCTCTTGTTTTTAAAGTCAGATAGGAGTAAGGGTGTGGGCAGTGCTGACTGATCATGCTCTGCTGCCCCCTTCAGGTGGGAGACTGTAAGGGTGTGGGCAGTGCTGACTGATCATGCTCTGCTGCCCCCTTCAGGTGTCAACAAGACTCTTAAAGAGATTCCTGCTTTTACAACCATGCAAAAAAGTCATCTCTGTTTTGAGTCTGCTAGCAAAAAAAATCAACTATTCAATCTTATAAAAGAGAAACACTACATAAAATCAGAAAGTAATATAAAAACCAGTCTCTCAAATCAGGTTTAGACACAGTGACTATGTTTACATGCAGCCAATATCCGGGTTATGATCGGGTTAAGGTCGGTATTCGGGTTTCTGAGTTGATCAGAATAACCCGTTTACAAGCATAAATAGAAAGAGTTACCACTAACTTGCATAACCCGATGTAAATGCGGACGTTGGGGTAGCGTCAGGACGTATGGACTACGTCCAGACGCAATATGCGTCATTTCCGATTCTTCTTGTTCCGGTATCCATGAAAACAACAACATGTTTCCCAGTTCGGAAGAGATAGCGACCGCGTTTGTTTGTGCTTTAGTTTCCTCGTCACTCCAAAAGTGTGGTGCTGTGCCGCGACTCGCCATGTTGCTCCCAACTTGTTTACTTCCGGTGTTCTGGTGCATACAAGACGTCTCGCTACTCAAAAGACCAAGATTCCTTGCGAACAGAGCATGTGCAGAACACACGCTTTGATGGGGATACCCCGATATGCGTTTACACGACCAAACATTCGGGTTAGAAAAGGGTTATCCCAGGTGTAGTAACCAGGTTTTTAAAAACCAGGTTATGAGCATATCCGGGTTTTTGGCGGTGTTTACATGGACCTGCGGAACTGGGTTATTGTGAATATTTGGGTTTTAAAAGGGTTACTGGCTGCATGTAAATTTGAACTTTTGGAAATGTGCTGTACTCCTAACTCTGTAATAGCTCACTCGACAATGAGCTTTACATTTGCCCAGAAATGTAATTTGTGTTTACACTACACCTCAGTTAGGACTTCTTGAATTTTTACTTATATCCTTTTAAAATATAGTTTATTCTTTTATTCATTAATTGTTGACTTAGAGAACTCTGCACTATACATCCAATATGCCTGGACTGTAGGTTTCACGTAGAGATGGCAAATAAAGAACCCACATTCATTCTCAAGCATATGTAAAGTATACTGTTTGCTTTATATATTGTTATATATTGTTTTATAGAAGTATAATTTTTATTGCTTATTCAACATTACATCAAGTCCCTTTGCAAATGTTTTAACTGACACTCTTAGACACCATTCTATTGCATTTAAAACCAGTCTACATTATTAACTGGGATGTAATTTAATTATTAGAAAACATGACTATCAACAAAGAATAGCTTATTTGAACTTAAAAAGGACCAAATATTGCAACTATAAGTGGTTTCACATAAATTTAGCCCAACCCACAAAGACTTCATATCTTTGCACCTTGACCATGTTCGGTTTATTTTGCTTTTCAGGGGAGTCCAAAGACTCAGCCCAGAAGCCCCACAAGCCCCCACAAGTCCTGGCCTGCAGACTGACACAATCCCTGCTGCGCACTGAGGCGGATCAGCAAGTACAACTGGATCTGAGCTGTGAAATGCTCCACTGGAATCTTCCCCTAAACACATATTTATATTTACTGCAATATGTCCTGCATTTAAAAGTTTTGTTAATATGAGAACATTTTTTTTCCATAAAACCCATTGATGATTATATTATGTACTGAATTGTCATGTTTATTTTTTTAACAACTTAGGTTTCCAGTTCTTGTGTATGTAATGGGAATAAACCCTTACATTTATTATTTGCACATAACTAACATTTTACCGTTTACTGTTTAAGCACATTGAGCTACCTCTGTGTATGAAATGTGCTATATGAATAAAGCTGCCTTAATAATGGCACACTCCTGTAGTGAATCATCAGTGTAAAAAATGCACACAGCTTTCATAATAATTCACACATGTCCAGAACATGATCACTGTGTCTTACATCCGTGCTCTGTCTTTGGTGTCTGGTTTCGTCACACCTTGGAAAATTGAGCACAATTCTAAACCTCTACTAAGCTGCAAATGAAAAAAAAAAATATATATATATATATAATTATATAACAAGAGTCAAAATGTGTGATCAGCGCTGTATGCTCATAAGGATGCTGTTCATAAATGTATATTCTTATCTGAAATAAAAATGTAAAACATTGATGGATGTTGTTTTTTTTTTCCCCCAATAAATTTGCTTTGGATAAAGTAGATACACTTTCAGAATTTATATTTCCCCTCAATCTCTCCCCACTGGGGAGTCCCCAGTCAACAAAACAAATCACTTATGCAAGCCTAGATATAGATATACTTACATATATATATATATATATATATATATAGATAGATATACTTACACATATATGCATATATATACATATAGATATACTTACACATCTATGCATACATATATATATATACATAATATTTTTTTGACACGTCATTTATGCCTCTACTCCACATAGCCACAAGAGGGCGCTGCCAATCAACGACAATGAGCCAGCTGGAGGTTCACAGTGGAGTGAACTGCCAAAGTGATCCCTCTGGAGGCAGGCGTTGCAGATCTGCAGTGTTGGTTAAACCCTACCTACCTGGTTGCTCCACACACGTATTTCATGAGCATTTTTAACTGAGAAGTACCCCTGAAGGACTTAGCTGTTTGTCCTTTTATCAAAATTTATTTTGAGCCTGAGAGGGTTCAAGATGACTGCCTTTTACTTCTCAAAGATAATTTAGTAATTTAAAAAGTCTTTCTGAAAAACGTGCTGTGACAAGTTTACGCAGTGGAGTAGAATTTACGTTGGAGATGCTTTTAAAAGATGGCGGGAGCTTTGTGATCTACAAGGGCTATCGACACGTAAAGGCTTAAAACTGACGGGGAGGTGGCACAGTTTCTTTTGGAGGACAGGTAAGGATTAAGTGTTTATGTCTTTTAGAGACCTGTAACATTAATTTTATAGAAAAAATTACAGATTATTGTTGAATTTACCGTAGGCTAATGGACCAGAAGTGTCAAACTCAATGGACCAAAATGATAAATTGGGACAAAGTCGTGGGCCAAACTCAATATTTTTTGGAAAAGTGACCGCAAATGTACACATTTTCCTTTCAGATATGTGTTGTTGAATATTTTCATTTGGAAACAAATTTATTTTTGCATAAACACCGAACCTGATATGACCAAATTACACACGACCAAATACATTTTAAATAAAACACATCAGTTGTTACTTATGTCTCGATTTATTTCACTCTTTTTATTCCTTAACATGTGTATATATTCAGCATTTTAGAATTTGAATCATTTAAGTGTTGCTGTTTTATGTTTCATTGATGTTTACTCTTTATTCTTATTTTTTTTACTCTCCTTTTTTGCTCCTGAATTGAATGTTATTGCTGCTGTGACACCAAAATTTCCCCACTGAGGGACAGTAAATGGATTTTCTATTCTATTTCTAATCTATTCGTCTATCTGTAGCCTTTCTTACCCCCATATAGAGAAGGTTTCATCTTTTTTTACAGGCCAACAAGAAAAATCAAAAATTAATTCTCTTTAATGAGAATATCTCATCTAATAACTTTCATGCTTTGGAGCAGAAAAAGTGCATGAAAACAAAATAATTCAAGCTCAGTTTGCTCCACACTGATTTACTCTGATGCTCATCTGTTCCAGCCAGATACCTGCATCTTTGGGGTTGGGCTCTGAGTTGGGGAAGGAGTTCATCAGTGAGACTCCTGTGTTGTTTGGTTCGTCTTTATCACAGACAACAGTTGCTTACATAGGTATGTGCTGGTGAGAGTCTGAGCAGCTAAGGCTGGAGTTGGGTCAATGTGTTGGGGAGGGGAGATAAAAACTACAGCAGCCATAGAGCCATACTCTGATTTGAGTATGTCACCAAAGTGGAGTTCAATCAGCTCTGTTTCGAAATTGGTTGGCGAGCTTTTCATGTTCGCCACGGACGAACTACTGAGTGGTTGAAATCTTAGTTTCTGGGCTTCAAAGTTGGCAAATCGTAAACTTGGTGCTTAGAGGAGTGTTTTCAGTTTGCTCCCGAGTCCAAGTCATTTGATTTTGAGTATCTACCGAGTCCTGATCTGATACTTTTCAGCAAAACATTAAAATAGAAAGAAAAAAGGAAAATTCATCCAAGTTGTCCTTAAGTTTTGCTTTCACTTGTTTAGGAAGTGCATTGATAAAAAAGATGTGTTAATATTATGAATATATGTTTAAAAGTAGTGGCATTGCTCATATTTCAAGTAGCTTTAACCCTCACTATGAGGCACAGCTGGTGTTGTACCATCAAACGATGGTCTGCCAAAAACGGATTCAACACTGCGGGAGTCATTTAAAGGACCAGATAGATTGCTGCAGTCGTGGCAGGATACCCCCAGAAAGTTCAACATATGTGTGATTTAGGACATAAGCAAAGGCCCATTTTTGGCCTCCAAATTTGAAACCAACACAGAGGTGGTAAAAGTTGCAGTTCCCCCCTCATCCACTAGGGACCGGATCCGAAACAGAGCAGATTCCCATTGACTATGTTCAAAAATGCCAACTTCAAAGCAGGAATAAACATGTTTACAGCATGGTACACAAAATATGTGAGATCTATTAAGGTCAAGTTTACAGTCATGACAACTCTGAGGGGTGTGATTTGTCAGGGGTCAACAACCTTTGTTAATCTGAGAGCTACTTCATGATTATTGAGTCATATGAAGGGCTACCAGGTTGACACACCAAGTTTTTACATGTACACATTAACGACCTAGAATACGTTTGAGTTTAACTAAACTTTGTGTATAATAAACACATTTCCAGATCTTTATCAATGCAAGTGTGATAAAAACAAAAAAACTAATTTTCTCTTTCATATTGTCCCTTCAGGTGTCTCCACAGCTAACCATATGTCTCCATTTAGTCTGACATCTAAGTTAATGTCCTCTTTCCATTCATGACTCTCCCTTTCTGGTCTTTCTCTCAGCCATCTGCCTGGTGGCTTCAACCTTATTATCCTTCTATCTATGTTTTAAATGCCTCTCCTCTGGACATGTCCAAACTAGGGATATGCCGATGCCAGCATCGAAAATACTCGCCAATTCTGGCAAAAATGAGGGTACTTGAATCAGCAAGGACTTATTTCTAAACATGAACCAATACAACGTAAACGGTATCTTCTCCTGCTCAATCCCACCACAAACTGACAAAGGAAGTGACGCAATCCTGCTAAGCAGAGAGGGACAGCTGTGCGTGAGTCATTGTTTTGCTAGCGCTTAGCATTAGCAATGTCAGCAATTTGACATTCTTTTTCTTTGGAAAACCCTACAAGCAGGATGCTACATGCCTAATATGCAGGTAGTTCTTAAACGATAAATGTTAGTATCAGTTATATTAAAATAGTGTAAAAAAAACCTTCTTGATGTCTTCATTTTTATAAAATTTGTTAAAAATTGTTTTACTTGTAGGTCGCCATTGTTGTTAGCGTTGCACACTGCACTCTGGGTAGTGACGTCATATGGTTGTACCTCGGTTGCACCGGCTGGCTTTGGGAAACATTAATGAGGACATCACTGACGATGTTTCACAAAACGAACATCAAAATGAAGAGCAAGAAGGACGGTATGAAGCGAGTGGAGGACAAAACCGGTGGTGCGTGTGCGGCAAATTTGTCTCCATAGTAACAGAGAGGGAGAGTGTTTGTTGTCAAAAGCTCACATTTTTGCCAGCAGAAGTTAACAGTAAACTATTGTTTGATCAGACTTATTCAATTATGAATGATTTAGGAGAATTTTAGCATCCAGAGCTGTTGTGTGCTTTATAGATGATTGGGATATTTAGTGAAACAACGTTAGTCATTTTTGCAGATATTATTTATTTGGAGAACACTGTATTGCTACACTTACTGCTTGTTTTACTGACGGGAGAGGTGAATGTTCAGCTTCATCCGTGACAAGTGGTGTGTTGTCTGATAGTTCGCCCAACATGACAGAAGCGGCAGCTGCAGGAGCGTGTTGCCTGCTCATGAGAGCGTCCAGCTTCTCTTGTCTCTCCGAGGGCGTTTAGGTTTCTTGTGTGGGAAAATGGTTGGTAAATCGTTTAGTTTCTGCCTTCTCTTATACCCAGCCACTCTGGGGAACTCTTTAAGTAGTTGTGGTCGACTATGAGCCTCAAACGCATCAGGAGAATAATGTTGGGAACACAGCCGCAGATCTTTGGGAAGTTGTGTCCGTCCACAGGCATCTTCCCACTGCTTTCTCCTCTTCTTGCCAGTAGGAGAGCTGTGTAAACGCACATCACTCCCCTTGTTGCCCTTTGACTGGAAATTACATCCAAAAGTAGCACAATGCGGCATTTAACTTAATTATTAATATGGTGAGCGCGTAAACAAACACTAGCGTCAATAGCTATACTTCCAAGAGCAACCAATATACGTCGTCGCCCCCCCAAAGTGCATTGCGTGCGGAAAACATGGAGTCCTACGTATGTCAAAAAATGTACTAAACATTATAGATTTATGAATAAACAGCAATATTTTGTGTGTTTCTAACAACATAGTTTGGTACAGCAGAAAACTTGTGGCTTATTAGGGCATACACGTCCTGGCACTCACAGAGCACAGACGCTTCTGCTTTGCTCCCTTATCTTTTTTTTCCCAAGGCTCTTTTGTCCCGTCTGCCTACAGAGCGCTTCTCTGCATTTCTTCTGGAAATCCCTATTTTTCAGAAATGGATTTAATTAATTGGTCATTTAACGCGATTGATAAGATTTTTTCTAGAGTCAGAACGGAGGAGGGGGCTCCCACTTGCCCTCATGGGACACACGCAGCGGGATATATGCTCGATTCCTGGAAGGAGTGGAAGGTCGTATGTCTCTCTCAGCTGTCCATTGAGGACATCGAAGATATGTGGATATTTAGCCTGATGATCACTGGATTTCTTCTGATTGGAGTGGGAGGATATCTGTTTTTTCTGGAAAATTGGGAAGACGGGAGCGATTGGAGGGCGACCCGCACCCATGGACAGCACCATCTGGGTGGAGACCTCACAGACTGGGACGTTACTTGAGGTGAATCGTAAGCTGGACAATGTCTTAGATGCGTTACCGGTGTTAGTGCGCAAAATGGATGTCATCTCGGAGAGGATCACCGGGCGGTGTGAAGATGTTTAATAACCCGAATTGGCTTCACTGAAGGACTGGAATGACCAGTTACAGACTGAAGGCAGAGGGGAAAATTATCTCTGCCTGACCCAAACACAGTCTTGTTATCCTAATCTGACGCCAAGGCAGCCTTGAACTGCCAACAACAACCCCCACGAAGGAAGAAATGCAGACAGATGCTGTGGAACCCCCCCCCCACCCACCCACCCCATTTTGTGGACTTCTGCATAGCGAGGCCATCAATATGCGGGAACTCAATGTACTCTGCGCTTCTCCTTCCCTCCTGCGGATACAGCTGGCTGAGCGCTACACATGGCTGCTCACCCTGGAGAAACAGGATCCCAGCCCCCCCCCCCCCGCCTTCCTATTGGAGTCTCATGTTGTGAATGTTGATGTTTGAGGTGTTTTTTTGCATAGTACAGCTACGCCCTGTCGAGAGTAACTCTGGTATGCCTTTTTTCCCTCCCCCAACTTATCCTCATGTAATTCCCTTTTCATCTATTAAGGTAGCGCAACTCGGGTTGAATTGTGTGTACTGAAACTCAATTTCATTTCTCTGTATGTCTTGCACATGTGGTAGAATTGACGATAAAACGACTTTGACTTTGACTTTGTATAATGTCTCTTTACTTCTGGTAAACTGTACTGAGTCCAGAGTAAAGGCTACTTGGCTTTACAAGATACAAACGAGTATTAAGTTTTAGAAATATATGAAATGTATTTAGCCTGCTAATTTATCTCAAATACTAATAACTACCGTATTTTCCGGACTATAAGTCGCACTTTTTTTTATAGTCTGGCCGATCCTGCGACTTTTACTCCGGAACGACTTTTATATCAAATTATGTAGGCTATACCGCTCTGCTGCTGCGGGCCGGCTCCAGACCAGGAATGAGCTCCCCTGCCCCGCTGAGAATAAAAAACACACAGCCATCACCTGCTGGAGCCTGTTGCGCGCCGTTGCGCACTGGATCCGGCCCAAGTTTCAGTTCCTCTGCCCTGCCATCACCTGCTGCAGCCTGTGGTGCGCTGCTGCGGGCCAGCTCTGACCCAGGAGCTCCCCTGTCCCGCTGGGAGGGTTTCAAACAACGCCGTCCTCTGCTGGAGACCGTGACGCGCTGCTGCGCCGCATTGTTTATTCTGTTTTTGTTACCAGTACTTGTCTTGCAATGTGAAACACTTGGTCTCAGATTTTGTAAGAAAAATAATAACATTTCCCCCCAAAATGCGACTTATAGTCCAGTGCGACTTATATATGTTTTTTACTTCTTCATTATACATTTAATGGCTGGTGCGACTCATACTCTGGAGTGACTTATAGTCTGGAAAATACGGTACGTTAAAAATATTGAAAACTTGCTCAAAGCAAAATATATTTTCATTAAGGAAATAACTTATAAACTTACCGATTTAATACTTTTTTATTCACAGAAAGATAGTTTTCATGAAAAAGCACCACAAACCTCCACACAAACTCCGTGTTAGCTTCAGGTCGCTGGTGTTCCACAGAGTTAGCTCCGGTTGTAGCTAGGTAGCTACCTCCATTAGCTCAGCTCCCACCTCCGTGTTAGCTTTGGGTTAGCTTCAGGTTAGCTTGCAGCTAGTTCGACCGGGTGTCGTCATTTGATCCCATCCTTACAGCCCCACCCTCAGCTCCACCTCTCTTCCCTTTTGTGGAATTGTCTGGGCGTGACGGAACCTGTGACACGGTCAAAATGGCAGTGGTGGCCACCTCCCATTTTTCCTCCAAAACGTGTTATTGGAGTCTATGGAAACCCATTGTCCATATATATATATATATATATATATATATATATGTATATATATATATATATATATATATATATATATATATATATATATATGTATATATATATATATATGTATATATATATATATATGTATGTCGATGGCCACGACTCACTGGGGATCGAGGACAGAGCAGACACACGTACACACCAACACCAGCCTACACACACACACACACACACACACACACACACACACACACACACACACACACACACACACATACACAAAACATATATACAAAGTAATGTTTCTATGGTTACATTGTGATTTCTTAGTAAATATTCTATTTGGTGAGAGATAAACTTTGTTGTATTTATCGTAGTGAATCTATAATTAAATAGGTAAACTAGTAGTAGCACATTCAATGTCAAGGAAAGTAAAATGTTATTATCAGGAGAGGGAGAATGTTTTGGTGGTTAGCAACAATATTCAAGCCGATGATCCCGTCCATGAGGCCACCACAGCTCAGCGGAACATCATTGTAGCTTCTTCTGGGGAGAAAAACACTTAAAGAAAAAATACAGTCAACAGCTGAAACAGCAGGAAATAATACAGTTAAAGAGCAAATTGTAGAAGAAAGTAGTCGAGTGTCGAAAGTGGTCAGTATGTCCTCCAGCAGTCTAAGCCTATAGCAGCATAACTACAGAGGTAACTCTGGATAACCTAGCCTTTTAGATGGAGGCATGTTGGAGGCAGGGCAAGGGAGAGCCGTCTTTACCGACTGTACACTCCACCTCCCTCTACTCCCCCACTTGTCCAGATCCGGACAGATTTTAACTATAGGCCCTATCAAATAAAAACGTTTTAAGCCTAGTCTTAAAAGTAGACAAGGTGTCTGCCTCACGAACTGAAGCAGGGAGCTGATTCTGCAGGAGAGGAGCCTGATGGCTAAAAGATCTGCCTCCCATCCTATTTTTAGATATTCTGGGAACCACCAGTAAACCTGCAGTGTGAGAGCGAAGTGCTCGTTTAGGAACATATGGAACAATCAGATCACTGATGTATAATGGAGCTTGAGTTTTAAGAGCTTTATATGTGAGAAGGAGGATCTTAAAATCTATTCTGAATTTAACGGGGGGGGTGTCCAGCTTCGTCCCGCAGCACTCCTCCGTGGGGGTGGGGGGGTGGTCACGCACTCTGCCCCGCAGCGCTCCTCCGTGAGAGCGTGGGTGGGGGTGAGGGGGTTGTACACGTTCCGCTGCTGTTTCTCACCAGTTATCAGCTGATGGAGGGCTCTAGTTTTGTTGTGCCGTTCGTGTCAGCGGACACGGTAGGGTCAGGAAGGGGGGCGGGGCATGACGCTTAGCCTGGCGGGTGGCCAAGCAAAGCCTGGCGGGCTGCCAGGCTTATAAAGCATTGGGGGAACCCTGTGTCATCTACATCTGAAACCCATTTATCATACATCAAACCAGACACTTTTCTCCACCCATTCCAACCTGCTTCACATGCTTCTTCACCTCATCTCCATTCTCTCTGCAGCTTTGGACTGTAGACCCATGGTCCTTAAAATCCTCTATACCCTATTTACTTCTACTCTCTGTAACATCACTGTTCCACTTGTGTCCTTCTCATTTACACACATGGATTCTGTTTTGCTGTGACTACTCTTCATTACTTTTTCTAGTACATATCACCACCTCTTCAGCTTTTCCTCTACCTGCACCTTGCTCTCACTGCAGATCACTATGTAATCTGCAAACATCATAGTACATGGATGCTCTTGTCTAACATCATCTGTCAGCTTGTCCATCACCAAAGCAAACAAGAAAGGGCTTAGAGCATGCTGTTTCTCCAAATCTACAAAGACACAATGTAGCTCCCTATGACCTCTGTACTTCTCCATCAGCATCCTTAAACCAATAGCAGCGTCAGGTTATTGTTTTCTGAACTTGTTGGGAACGCAGTGGGAAATTCCTCCGGCACCTATTGTTTACGCCAGGGATCAGCTGTTGGCGCTGCGGTTCCCGTCTCTCTTCTCCACAGAAAAGCCACTTCTGCTCCCAGAATTGAGGAGAAAATGTAGGGGCTGCAGAGTGGGACGTAAGCTCCAGGAGAGGAAACTGAGATGTAAACCATTTTTATTATGGAAAATGTCCGCTCTCTGCCCAGTAAGATTGACAAACTCACAGTACTGACCAGGCTGCAGTGGGACTACACACTGTAGCCTGTTTTTTAGGGAAACGTGGATGAATGAGCTCATAGCTGACGTTGAGGTTTCTCTGGAAGGATTTAAACTCATGCGGGCCGACAGGAGCATGGAGCTGAGCGGTAAGCGCAAAGGTATAGGTCTGGCTGTGTTTATTAATGAGAGATTGTGCAACATATTTACTAAGAAATTACAATGTAGCCATAAAAACACTACTCGGTATATATATTGTGTGTGTGAGTGCGTGTGTCTGCGTTGTCTTCTCGATCCCCAGTGAGTCGTGGCGGATGGCTGCTTATACTGAGCCAGGATCCTCTGGAGGTTTCTTCCTGTTTGAAGAGCGTTTTCCTCTCCACTGTCGTTGCATGCTTGCTTAGTATGAGGATTGCTGTATAAACTCTGACACTAGTCAGTGACTCGATGCAATTTGCTGGGTTTTTAATATAGGAAACTTTTTACTGATTGGCTTAATGACCAGCGGTCTCATTTATCAAACATTGCGTAGAATCCTTACTAAAACCGGTCGGTTGGTTTGCTGGAGTTTTTGACAATTAAAATTGCTCCCACATTTTCAAAGTTAAACACATCTCTTTTAACAGCGGTAGTTTCTGCATTTATACTGCCCCCCCCCCCCCCCCCCCCCGCGCGCAGTGCGCCTGCAGCCTCTCAGAGTTCCTGCTGCTCTACATATTAAAATAATTATTTCATTTTCTGTTCCTCACTTTTGATTACCTTCAATGGTGTCTGTTTGTTGCAACCACCAGGTACAAAAACTAACTTGTTTTTATTTGACTATTTTTCTGTCCTGTTTGTTCATTATCTTCCTGCATCTCCTCTCAATCCTAAAGAGAAACTGCTACCTGGCTTCATATATATTCACCGTATGAGTTACCTTTGAACTGCAGTTCTAAAAGATCTACCGACCGCAAAAACAGCGGAGTGCGCGCTGCTCGCCGGCCGCATCAGTTAGGTGCATCACCGAGGACAAAACAGGTGATAAGCCCCGCTCCACAGCAGCGAAAAGCATCAGGCACAAATAAAAGACAGAAAACATAAAAGGAAATGTGGCGACATGAACGATTGCGTGTTAAATTTGTTTTTGAGGTGGCGACACCTGTTAATAACGTTACTGTGGCCGTGCTCAGGACGCAGATGTCTGGAGCGCGTCAACGATCAGAGCTTTGCATGCGCAAGCTGGTTAAGGTTAGGATGGGTGAGGGGAAGGTTAAATTGCAAGAGGGTAAAGGTCACAGTTTGGTTAAATGTCCGTTTTACCGCCGGTGTCAGTACCGACGCTCTGGCACAGCGCGTCGCCTCCGCCTCCCGACGCGCAGGAGCTCATCACCTGCTGTCTTTTCCGAGGACTGCATCTTGTCGCTCATTATCACGTGACAGGGACTAGTCGATGACAGGCATAAAAAGTCACTACAGAGCAGTGAAGCCGACTAGTCGACTAGTTCGTACAACCCCTAGTCCACAGTATCAAAAGCTAAACTGAGATCGAGCATCCCCAGCACAAATGTTTGGTCTGAATCCGTATTGACACAAATATAATTTAATTCCTTAATCAGTGCAGTCTCAGTGCTGTGGTGTTGTCTTAAGTCTGACTGAAAACCATCTAGGAGGTGTTTTGTCTCCATAAAGTTGTTCAGCTGGACCATAACTGCTTTTTCAATAATTTTCTCGATGAAAGGGATATTAGAGATCGGTCTGTAATTATTCATCACTAAGGGATCTAATTTGTCTTTCTTTAGAAGAGGCTTAACAGCAGCAGTTTTCAGTTATTTAGGAAAAAAAACTTGACATTAGTAACAATTAACATTATTCAGTACATCAGCTTTTAAGCAACTAAAAACATTTTAAGGAAGTTAGTTGGTAGATTGTCCAGACAGCAGGTGGAAGGATTTAAGGTCTTAAGTGTTTTAACACTAATCATACCAAAACTGGCATTCACGTCAGATTGTTCCTGTGTGCCTATAGTAGTGGTCTGGTTGTGTTGGTTGACCTGTATAAATGAATGGCCAGTCTGATGTTTATGCATAGAAAAAGGATGCAAACTCATTAGTTTGGGATAAGAAATTGGGGGCTAACTGTGTCGGAATATTAGTTGGCTTCTAATGTGGAATCTAGGCTTCTGAAATGATGACGGACGCCAGCGTCTTTAACTGGAACATTTAATGCTAATTTTTTTAATGTGAGCAACATCACAGCTTCATAACGTCATTTTCATATGTTAGTTCCAGGGTTAGTTCTCTACAACAACACAGGCATGGAAGAAGAATGCTTTTTCAGAAAGTTCCCTTCAAAATAAAACACTTGCACAAATACTATTTCAGTGCTAACAACAGGACTGTATTTCTATAGAAACTAAAGACTTAATGACAAATAAGTCACAACAGCCACAAACCGAACATGAGAATTGTTAATATTGTTACTAATAACTTTGGAGAACAAGGCTCGTCTTGCCTAAAACGGTTTGGAGTCCTCTGAGTCAGAAAGACGCTGTACAAGTGCAGGTCATCATTTATCATAACGAAAATGATTGATTGTTGAACCTGACGTTTGCTGATCTCAAGTCCTCCCAAAGCCAGCTGGAGGTCATCTTATCTGAGATTCCTGAAGGAGACACTTGACTCTCTGTGCTAAATCTCAACATCCAGTCCACATACATCTGGACTGGGATGAAGGACAGCTCAACCTGAGTTCAACTCGCAATTTATACTTTTGCAGAAAACAACCACAGTCCTCTCAAAAACATTTGAAGGTTAAACATAAATATGACATTCAAAAATAGGTCAGTGCCTCCTTTCCTTTTCAACAAACAAGAGTAAACATTCCCAGAGAACAATCTCATTGAGTCCCCCTTCCTGTTAAATGCCGAGACCACGTCTCTGGTCTGCTCCACAGGCGCCATCCCAGATCAATATCAGTGGTGGCTGCAGAAAAAGATTCTTGTTGGAGCTTCTGACACATTTATAGTTAATTTGTAATTATTTTCTCCCTTTATGTCAGGGAGGGCAGCACCCCCTATGGATGGACTACCACTGATCAATACCTAGAAGCAATACTGAGGTGAGTTATCAACCATGATAACCACACAACTCCTAGAGTCTTTGGCATCTTCTCCTGCTGGAGTGTCTTCTGGCAAAGTAGTAGACTCTCCTTCCTCTGAGTCTTCAGAAGGGGCCATAGTGGTTGGACTAAGGAGATCCCGTGTGCTTCTTCCATCCACCTCCATTCTACACTGGGAAATAGTGATGGAGCTTTTTAATATTCCAAATTTTGCTTTTTACTTCACATCATCCCAAAAACAAACCAGTCTGGTGTCATCCCACCCCCCTCGTGTTGAACATGCTTAATAAACTCTGACTGTGTGGATGTAAAGCTTTAAGTGTCTAGAAAATACAAATTTGCAGACATCAACAGCCCAGAGGCCAAACTTGAAACATCCTTTTGAATATTGAGTCGATTTGGAGTTATTTTACTCCGGATTGCAGCAGAATGAGACAAGAAAAGACAACGACCCGCTCAGACAGAAATGCTTCGACTAATGTTCTGCTCAGTAACATCAGATCATGCAGTGTGCCTACACAATTAAATATGGAGAGGCTCAACCTGCCTACCTGCAACAGAAAAAAAACACAACCTACTGTATACCCAGGCGTTCAGGTCAAATTAATCGAAATCATACTTTTATTTATCATGTTTCTATATCAAGTTACAGTTTAATTTTGATTCACAGTTTAATTTTTATAAGGAAAAATATTCAATGTGCTACGTTAAATCATTCGAAACTGCAGTGTATTTTTCCTTTTTTCCCTGTCACTGCAATCAAACAAACTGGGATATCACGGAGTGAGACGAGGTGGAGGGGATTGGGAACGGGGAGGGGGGGTGCGGGTATGCCGTTTTGTTGACGGTGCCGTAACAATTTTTTTTAGCAGTTACTTCCACACCACTTCTTTCATTATGCTGATCTGTGAAGTGGAACGTAACGCTGTCGGAGTTGAGAGGTCACGGGCTCCTGCTGCCTAGAAACATTCAGTCTAATATTAGAACATTTCCTTGATTTGTTAGCAGCATCTCTGCTGACTGCTGAGTACATGGCAACAGGGCGACCAATAGGATTTCAGGAGACGACTAAGCCCCTCGCTCTGTATAGCAACAGTGGCATCCTCTCTTTATTTATTTATATAGGAGTTTTTTTTTCCCACTGCCTCATTCTCATGCCTCTGTCCCCCAACAGTGCGCTCAAACTGTGAAAAAGTGTTGCGGCGTGAAGAGCAGCGTTGCTCTGGTGCTAGACGAGTGCTGCTTTTGCTTTTCTTTTTCCTGCATCAGCTCATAAATAGCTTTTATAGATTTTTTATAGTCATATGTGTTTTTTCTTTTTTCTTTCTTGAATGCAACTTACAGATCAGAGGAGTTTTTTCAGTATGCTGCGTGTAGAAGTAGAAAAGTGGGTAATGACATGGAAAAGGCTTCATTTTTCAAGAGGACGTGACTTGCATCTGTGAAGAGGAGAGGAAAAATCTGGAGGAATGACAGCGTGGGAAAAAGGTGCCACTTCAAGGGGGACAGAGAACACCCAAGAGGAGAGGATGCAAAGAAGATGGAGAATGCAGGAGGAGAGCCTATACAGGATAGGAGGAGGAGCGGGAGGTGGCGGGGGGTGGAGGGACACAGAATGGCGTGAGGACATAGGCCAGTGGTTGGTTTGATCGGAGCCACGTGTGCGTCCAGCAACGTCTCTCCGTCGTTTCATGGATGTCGACGAGACGCTGGCTTCCCATGCTACCCGGTCCCTTCTTCTCTTGGCCCAGGTAGGTGCGTACTGTCCTGTGCACACAAGTTTCTGATGCCATTTCATTTTCAGGTTGGTTGGAAGATGACTGTACCAAAAGTTGCCAATTTGAAAGTTTTCTGCACGTTCAACCTACATATGGGTTCGTCAGTCGAAGCCTAGTTACAGGAGGATGGGAGGCTTGAAGACGTTGGGAAAATATGGCGTACATCAGCTGTCCCGTTATCGGTTTGGGATGCGACACGACTAATAAGACTGTCCCAAAGACTAAAAACTCTATAATCGTACATTAAAATAGGGATACAGAATCGATGTGTTTGGAAGCAAATAAAGTCAATATTTTCAGCAAAGTATTGATGAGTATTAAAGACTTTTAAATTTAATATTTAAATCCTTAAGAATCTGAGTTAATCAAATACCTTTTAAATTGTTGCCACTATTTTGTCTGGACTGTCATCCCAACACATCAATGGTTTTCCTTATGTATAAGAAGTGTGAAAAAATATGAACATATCGGTAAACAAGTTCACGTAGATTAAGTGTTGCTGGAAAGCGACCCAGCTGCGTTTATCCAAATGAGGACGCATGTGTGAAATGTTGAGAAAACTAGTTTATCTGGTAATTTGACTTCTGTGACGCTAGATAAAATCACCAACTGCGCCATTCATCGTCTCGACACAAACCCAACGCATCAACCAACATCAGTCCGTGATGACTTAAAGGCTGCGCACCATTGGAACTATTTCTAAATGGACGCCATTTTCAACGCTTTGGGTTTTGATCATGGTGAAATGTCTGTTTAGGATTTAGGATATTTCCACAAGCCTATTCTTTTGTTTTGTTAAAACAAACCAACTGATCCTAAGGGATCGAAATTAGACAACTAAATTTTAAAAGGCTGGTTTTAATCAGTGACAGGCTTTTAAAGTTTCTAACGACACTAGTAACCAGCATCTGATGCTGAAAATAGGTAATTTTAGATTAAGTCTAGGAAAATCAGGCAGTTATGATACATTTTTTGCATTTTTTAATTGCACTTTCAATGACATCTGCTATGATTAACTGTTAGTTTTAAATATTTTGTTAATAATTACACAGTTATGTTCATTTTGTTTTATCTTGTAGATCAAATAAATGAAATCTAGATGGATTCCTTCAGTAGGAGCTTACAGACCTTACAGCAGAATAAACCGCTGACTAATCCACCGCCTGGGACAGGAAGAGGATTTAGCTGCAGCTCCTCATTATTCTGCATCACGTAAAGGACTTCATGATATAATACACAACATTTAGCTTATCTATAGGTCCTATCTATAGGAGTGCATCTTATAGAACAAAATCTGTGGAAAAAATCCCACAAATCCCAAAGGGCAACAGTCTCTTAATCCCTGTTCCTGTGGATTTTTGTCATTTAATTTCAAGTGTGACAAAAGACTGCAAAAAGAAAAGCTTCTGATTTATTTACTGTTAATTTATTTTTTCTTTTTGAGAAGAAAAAGTCAAAGAAATTATTCACTTATTTGATTTAGGGTTTCTCAGTATTTTATTTTGCACTCATTTATCAACACAGGTAGAAATTTATTTTATTAAGACAAATCTTTCACATTTTCTATCAAAAATTTCACAATGAAGTGTGAAAAATTCCAAGTAATGCTTCAAGAATAATTTTTTATACAACAGATTTTATAGTTATTTTTAGTAACCTGATAGATCAAAGTACTTCAAAAATATTGTATAAAATTCCCCAGACAAATCAAAGCCTACATTTATGTTCTTTTCTATTGAGTGGGCCTAATAAAGACCACATAAGAAATATAAATCTATCTTGCTGATGTTTTGTTGCGTAATTATTTAGAATAAAGAATGGCAGAAATTACAGCTAAAATCATAGGTCTGCACTGTTCTGGATGAAAATGATAGATATTTGTTTTATCTGATACTGCTATTCATTTGAATAGACATGTTAAGACTTAATTTTGCAGGAGAATACACCAGAATAAAAATATTAATATAAATAAGAAACAGAACAGCTACTTTTTGCTTCTGCAAAGGCCAGCATTTTTAGTAATGGTGCAAATGTTATCGTCAATACGTTTTAGATAGATGGATGGATGCATGGATGCATGGATGGATGGATGGATGGATAGATAGATGGATAGATGGATAGATGGAGATAGATGGATAGAGGAGATAGCGCCAAATGCTTCATGTTAAACAAATGTTGGACAAAGATTTTTGCTGCAGTGCTTTTTTTAAAATCTATTTGTGAAGAGTGATATTTGACACAAATCTTCCTTTTTCCATTTTCCTTTGGCTTATATATCACTCAAAATTTTTTAAAGGTCTTGTTTACTGAGCAGTAGCACTTTTCTTTTTGAAAGACGATGCTCACTTGGAGTTGCATGTGGAAGCTGAACGTCAAAATCTTCTTCAGCCATCATCTGCATTAGAAAAAAACCAGAAAGAAAATAATCTATTTTTATAGCGCCTCTCAAGATAAAATTCACGAGGCACTAACCCTAACCCACAAGAACAAAAAAAAAATAGATATATAGATGTATATATGTAAAGATAAAAAAATGTTTTAAATGAGAAAAAAAGATAGTTATTAAAAATGTAAGGACGGGGGAAATCGGTGGATCCCCAGAAAGGCGGAATTAGTAGACAGAGCAGAATAAGGAGAGAGTGGTGATGAAGGTCACGCAAAAGCCAGCCTGAACAGGTGAGTCTTCAGCTGCTTTTTAAAGGAGACCACTGAGTCCACTGATCTCAGGCTCAGGGGGAGAGAGGTCCAGAGTCTGGAGGCCACAGCAGCAAATGATCTGTCACCTTTGGTCTTTAGCCTGGTGCACTGCAGGGCTAGGTAGAATAACCTGGTAGAGTGTCTGAATGGGACTTTTGGTTAAATCACAGTTACTGCTTGTAACTCTGTAGGTAATTACAGGTGCTGGCCAGTAAATTAGAATATCATCAAAAGGTTGAAAATATTTCAGTAATTCCATTCAAAACGTGAAACTTGTACATTATATTCATGCAATGCACACAGACCAATGTATTTCCAATGTTCATTACATTTAAATTTGATATTCATAAGTGACAACTAATGAAAACTCCAAATTTGGTATCTCAAAAAATTAGAATATTCTGAAAAGGCTGAATATAGAAGACACCTGCTGCCACTCTAATCAGCTGATTTACTCAAAACACCTGCAAAGGCCTTTAAAAGGTCCCTCAGTCTTGTTTTGAAGGCACCACAATCATGGGGAAGACTTCTGACTTAACAGCTGTCCAAAAGACAATCATTGACACCTTGCACAAGGAGGGCAAGACACAAAAGGTGATTGCTAAAGAAGCTGGCTGTTCGCAGAGCTCTGTGTCCAAGCACATTAACAGACAGGCGAAGGGACGGAAAAAATGTGGTAGAAAAAAGTGTACAAGCTCTAGGGATAACCGCACCCTGCAGAGAATTGTGACGACAAACCCATTCAAAAATGTGGGGGAGATCCACAAAGAGTGGACTGCAGCTGGAGTCAGCGCTTCAAGAACCACCACGAGGAGACTCATGAAAGACATGGGATTCAGGTGTCGCATTCCGTGTGTCAAGCCACTCTTGAACAAGAAACAGCGCAAGAAGCGTCTCGCCTGGGCCAAGGACAAAAAGGACTGGACTGATGCTGAGTGGTCCAAAGTTATGTTTTCTGATGAAAGCAAGTTCTGCATTTCCTTTGGAAATCAAGGACCCAGAGTCTGGAGGAAGAGCGGAGAAGCACAGAATCCACGTTGCATGAGGTCCAGTGTAAAGTTTCCACCGTCAGTGATGGTGTGGGGTGCCATGTCATCTGCCGGTGTTGGCCCACTCTGTTTCCTGAGGTCCAGGTCAATGCAGCCGTCTACCAGGAAGTTTTAGAGCACTTCATGCTTCCTGCTGCTGACCAACTTTATGGGGATGCAGACTTCACCTTTCAACAGGACTTGGCACCTGCACACAGTGCCAAAACCACCAGCACCTGGTTCAAGGACCATGGTATCCCTGTCCTTGATTGGCCAGCAAACTCGCCTGACCTTAACCCCATAGAAAATCTATGGGGTATTGTGAAGCGGAGGATGCAATACGCTAGACCCAACAATGCAGAGGAGCTGAAGACGACTATCAGAGCAACCTGGGCTCTCATAACACCTGAGCAGTGCCACAGACTGATCGAGTCCATGCCACGCCGCATTACTGCAGTTATTGAGGCAAAAGGAGCCCCGACTAAGTATTGAGTGCTATACATGCACATTCTTTTCATGTTCATTCTTTTCAGTTGGCCAACATTAGAGAAACAAACATTTTTTCATTGGCCTTTAGAATATTCTAATTTTCTGAGATACCAGATTTGATGTTTTCATTGGTTGTCACCTATAAATATCAAAATTAAACGTAATAAACATCGGAAATACATTGGTCTGTGTGCATTGCATGAATATAATGTACAAGTTTCACGTTTTGAATGGAATTACTGAAATATTTTCAACCTTTTGATGATATTCTAATTTACTGGCCAGCACCTGTATATCGGCAAACGTAGCCCCAAAACAACCTGCATTTGTAAAATTGGAAGAGTTGCTGGTGAATTGAGGGAAAAGAAAATAAACAGTGTTTATGTTGTTTTAAACCTGTTGTTAGTAAACTCCCAACACCGAGAAATGCAGCATTAATCCCCCAACAACATTATTCACAGTGCTTGTCTCACAGAGCACTGTAAAAAATTGTGCTTGTTCTAGTCATTAAATACCCCCTTTTACATCACACTGCCACTCTCCCTGTCCTCCAAATGGATTCAGTAATGGTGCACTTTGACTGAATAAAACGTTTAATGTTATTAATGTACATGAATGCTTTTTGTTAATAATCAATGACTTCACTCAGTGCTGAAACGCTCGTGATATGCTGACATCTTTGCCAAGTGGTTCTGAAACATCTAAATTTGTATGGAGATACAAAAGCTGAGAAGACCGAGACATCTTATCTCCTGGTCAATTCCCCCATCCCAGAATTTTCCCAGAACTCCTATAGTGGAAACATGGTTATGGACCCTCCCACCTTGGCTTGCAACCTTGGAAGGATATGTTGATTTGTGGCCAGGAGAGGGCAGAGTTGGCTAGTAGAAGCTAATCATTAGCAACACTACAACAATGGGGGAACATGTTCTGGATAAGATTATCCATGGAAATAAAACTTCAACTTTACTTTTTTTTTTTACCCAAGAAAGAAAAGCGAAGGAAGGCAGCAGAAGAGTTGCATTGTTAGCCAATTAGCATATCATGATTAATAAGATGTATGACTTTTTGCAATCCTGCTCCCCGAATCCTAAAAACCTCTATACCCTGAAACTGGAGCGCCAGAGCTTTGTTCCACAGAAAATCCCTCACAAAGCATTGATTCATGTTAGACCACCCAAAAATAAAAGAGTGAATGAGACATTTGAACAAAACTTAACTTAAAATATGTTTTTGTTGTACATTAAATAATTAAAATATTACAGCATGACACTTTTATTATATGGGCACAAAGGATGTTTAACCTCCTGAGACTCAAATTTGCATTTGGTGATTTAAAAGAAAAAATCAGTTCTAGCTGTGACAGATTAGTCGACACGCTTAAACCTGTACAAAATATTACTTCGTTAAAAGAAACATTTTTATTCGGTTTCATAGAAGCCATCTATGTTTATGTTTATTCATTTCGCAGACGCTTTTATCCAAAGCGACTTACAATTATTAACCTATAGGGCATGTTGTGATCTGTGGGGAAACCGGAGTACCCGGAGAAAACCCACGCATGCATGGGGAGAACACGCAACTCCACGCAGAAAGGCCGCAGCCGAGTTTTGAGCCTGCGACCTTCGTGCTGCGAGGCAACAGTGCTAACCACCATGCAGCCTCTAGCTCAACAACAAGCATCACATTTGGATCATCTGTGAATGTACTGATCCTCTCCTTTCTATGAATCTCTTTAGGTGAATGGCAGTGAAGCAGAAAACCACTTGAGTCCAAAAGAGTGGACATAAAGGAGAAAGAACGTAGGATTTATAGGCGATGTCATCGCCGAGCTGTATGATGAGTTTAAAACGATGGTTCAACCTAAAGAATATGCTTTACGTGGACAACACGGGGCAGCCATGATCGCTACACCTTATCCATCTCTGTCCTCCGCCATGATGTTGACTGCAAGCTGATAGTATGTGAAACAATGCGGCCCAATAATCTGCTTCACCCACAATAAACGCAAGTCGGACTATTCAGTCAACGTTGTGAAAATGGCAGCTGAAGGATTCCAGCCCTGGACAGAAGAGGATCTCAAACCAGGAGATCTACCAACATCACTGCTAGCATCACTTCACCTTGGTAACGAGGAAATGGTCATGGATGAGAACGCTGCAAACACAGAGGATAATCCTGAGTCTAGTCCCGAGATGATGTCATCATCTCTTAACAAATCACAGCAGCAGCATCCTCCTGCTCCACCAGCACACCAAGGTAAGTAGCTTTATAGATATCTATATGATTTTATAAAACAACAGAAATATTCTTCTAGTTAGCACATCAGTAAGAAAGCCTTGGAGAATAACAAAAGGAAGATAAAAACATCACACTCCAGAGTGGGGAGAGTCATTTACAGTAAGGGCATCTTTAATATAAAACAGACTAGGGGTCATCATAAAAAAATACAATTATAAAATAATTTATTATGTAATTATAAAGATCTTTGATATTCTCTACAAACAGATAACCAAGTTTTAAAACTGATTTGCAAAATGAATCAGCAAATCCCAGTGAGGAACCAGCAGATGGCAGCGTATATACCGGTACTGTCATTAACCAAAGGCAAGAAGATTATTAAGAAAATGTGGTTTTCCAGATTTGGTTTATATCAGAGATTGGTCTGGCAGAAATACAACATGTCATCTTTAGAACATCGCTTCATAAAACAGCTTTTCAGAGACTGCCATAACTTTTTTCAGCCTATTAGTTCTGAGATGACCGCAATCTAATAAAGTTTTGTCAGATTAGCCAAAACTAGGGATGCTCGATATTGTCTTTTTGATTGATATCCGAATTACTGATATTGTCAACTTTTAATTTCGATACTGATATAAGCCGATACCAATATTTGCTGTGCCCCCCTCTCATAAAAAAAAAGAAAAAGTAAAACATTTAAGGTTACTAACATCCTATTATCTTCCATCATGCTTACATTTTAAACGTGCAAAATGACAGCTTCTTCAATATAAGTTAGTAATAGAAAAAGTGCCATACTTGGTTTGTCTCAGACAGCAGCTGAATCTCATTCTCCCTAAGTATGACGCTAAGATGTGTGTATAATATATTCTTACATTAGAGACAGCAGCAGCTCAGGAGGTAGAGCTTCAGAGTTTCATGTATAATATGTATATGGTATGTAAAAGTTGTGTCATTAAAAGACTGGAAACCAATACAGATATTTTCCAGTATTAGCTTTTATTGTCAATATCGGCTGATATTAGAGGTAGGCTGATAATATTACACATCTCTAGTCAGAACCTTTCTCTAGCTCAGGAGAGGGTTTTACTGTTTATTCAGAATTTATTTGAAATCACATAATTAGAATAGAATAGAATAGAATTCAACTTTATTGTCATTGCACATGTCACAGGTACAAGGCAACGAAATGCAGTTTGCATCCATCCAGAAGTGCTTTAGCAATTGTACAGAATGTTTATTTACACAGAATTATACAGTAGTGCAGTAAAGATCAGTGAGTTATGTGAATAATTTCTACAGGTGTGGGACATTTGACCCAAGAAACACAATTGAAAATGGATGAAAAAGCACTGGATAGTCTTGCAATATAGTATGGAATAGATTGGTAGAACTAGTTTGCACTATTTGTTTTCTGTGCAACAGATTAAAAAGAAATGCTAAAATCAGTAAACCAGGCCACATCCACCTATTTAACTTCCATTTTTGACTAAACTACCAGAAATGGAGTTTGCAGGTGAAAATGAAAGATTCCCGGGCAACTCACTAATTTTCTTGTCTTGTCAGTATGACAGTCCCAAAATGAAGCTGGTATCCTAGAAGGTCAATGGCTTTTATTTGTTCAGTTACATTAAAATGTATTATATGCTGATCATATTTAGCTTTAAATGCAGGACAAGTTTTGACAGAGCTTTGCTGTTTGAATGCTTGGGGTTATAAATTTGTCCCTTTCTTATATTACAACAGCATAAGTGTAATTCCTCTTGCATACGGCTCTGTCTGCAGCAGCAATTTAAAACATCTCCAGGCATGTCTTCACAAGTGCTGACGGGATGACTTATGTCAACTGTTAGCAGCACTCCTCACTACATGCATGCATCAGCACGCGTGTGCATGTTTACATTCTGCTAGATTCAAACAATCTGCACATGAAATCAAAAGAAAGTTTACGGGTTTCAATTATTATTATTATTATTTTGCAACTATTTAAAAAATGCAAACAGGAGCTCATCAGCTCTTTTTCTCTAGGCTGACACCTCGATGTGGACAGCTGTTGTTTGTTAGGCGAGGCAAGGCGAGGTCAAGTGTTAAACTGGACCCAGACTGGTCGAGAGTGCCTGAGCACTGAGGAGTGCCAGTTCTGGTATTTTAGGCAGCTAGACAGTGTCACCTGTCAGCACACTAGTCTGGACAGAGTTTTCCACGAGCTGCAAGACTAAGCAACGCAACGATATCTTCTCTGGTCCTGTCAGAAGGCCAGCCGTGTGTGTTTGCTGACAGTCTCAAAGTGCAGACCGTCGTGAAGTCACTCTGTGGCTAACGCTGAGTTGTTGTATGGTTGGTGTTTCAGAGTTCCTGGAAACAGAAAAGAGCCAAAACGACAGCGAGGTGCAGTCTCACACCAGGACACCGATCTCAAAGGGGATCTCCTCCCATGTTGATCAGGATAATGTGCATCCCAGCCTGAGAAGACGCATCAGCAAAGAAAGAGGTACCCCATCATCATCTTTATGTTTGCTAAAAAAAACATTTGGTTAACACTTTTGTTCCTAGTTAAGGTCATTAGGGTTGTTTGTGTGATACAAAAGTAGAAGCATGATTTGGCTCTTTTTGACCTAATCTACAGTTTAAAAAAATGTGAACTTTACAAATGCACTGCTTTAGTAAGTTAATGTATGTTGGATGTTACGATAAGTTTAGTGAGTTTTAGTAAAATAAAAGGAGAATTTTAAAATGTGAATTTTATTTCTCAAATAAAGCCATTTCAGCAAAACCGATGAGCAAAGGGTTGAAACTAAACAAGGAAATTAGGCTTTTGTTTTCATTTAAACAATAATTCTCATCTTTATGGCATTTTAATTAATGAAACCATAATTTGCGGTGCTTTTTGTGGTCAGATACTCAACTGGAGGGGAACGCATCCAAAGCTATGGCAGCCTTTGGCAGTAGTGCTGACTATCAGCTGGTGGAAGCAGAGTGGTACTGGGCCAACATCTCAAGGTATCACCATCAGCAGCAAAGAAACAATAACTAATCAGATTATTTCCATTATTTATTTGGAAAGCAAATTTGATGATCAAGAAAAAATACGTCTTACTTATTAAGTATGATTAATACGAGTTTACAAATGTCTGTGTTTTGGTCAATTTCAGGGATTGTCTTTCATATTACTGTAACGTTTGTATATAAAATCATCCTGTTAAATGTGTCTTTTTTCAGTAAACTCACAAACTGTAGAACTCTTTTAGTAATTCTCAAAGTTTACTGCACTAGACTTGCAAATATCTAATTATAACTGTGCATGCTTTGTTTTAACATTTTACGTCCTTTTGTATTGTGTAGAGAGGAAGTGAATGAGATCATGAGAAACATGCCTGATGGCACGTTTCTGGTCAGAGATGCTTCCAGCAGGACTAATGGGGAATACACTCTGACACTTCGGTAACTACGCTTTTTATCCTTTGAAATGTTTGGATTTGGGAAAGCATCAAACACAAGGTTCTTTAATGTCTTAAACCCTTTGATGCATGAATTATGAAATCTTCAACCATGATTTTTTAAACAATTTTTTTCATTCATCTTTAGGTGTGAATGAAACAAATTTCAACAAATATTTTTGTAACATTTTGTTAATTTACAAATAATTTATTACATGTCCTTCTCAGTGGACAGCGTGCATTCTGAACATGAAATATGTTGGCTTGGCTTACTGAAGCTCAAATGGAGGGGCTCACATGCAATAAAGTCTTCAACAGCTGTGCTTAATAGCAAAAATAAATAAATAACAATTTTGAGTACCTGTCCACTTTAGTGACCATTATGCATCAAAGGGTTAAAAAGGGTTTGTGATATGTGCAAACAGCTTTTTCCTGAGTTCAGTACATAAAACCGTCTCTTCAGGCATTTCCAGTAGAACCAGAACATTTCAGCTATGAAGCTTTACTTAAATCAGACTCGAGTAGTCGGCAACATAACTCCCCGTTTACTAAACTCGTGTGTTTTCAATCATCTAACAAACATTTTTCTGAGAAAGCAGAAGTTAGAGTAAACTGCCTTGATTAGTTAATATAACTGAAATTTGACTTCTGCTTTCTGTGCACAACTGTAACCTAGGGCTGTGTGTTTCATGGTTGAATTGATATTCATCCAGTTTTCTGTTCTAAGTCAACAACCCACTTACTGGGCTGGGAGAGTTAAAACCGTCCTGTCTGAAAGTGCTGAAGAACACTGAGCAGATTCAAAATAGCCTGGAACGGGAGCCAAAGCCCAGCAGCTCCAGTTAGAGCTGATGAAGGAAAACAGTTTAACAACAGTCTTTTTTTCTGACCTTTACAGTAAAGATGGCTACAACAGGCTAATTAAAATCTTCCATTATGGAGGAAAGTGCGGCTTTTCAGAGCCACTGACCTTCCCCTCTGTGGTGGACCTGATCCAGTTTTACCAGAAGAGATCACTGGCCCAGTACAACTCTAAACTGGACACACGGCTACTCTACCCAGTATCCAGATACCGGCAGGTGGGTTTCTGATGAAAGCGTTTGCTTTCACTGATCACAATCAACGACTCTAGTGAGAATTTGAGATGAATTTGATCACGTTGGCGTTCTATTTCTTCTCTGTGTGGCAGCAAGCTGGGATGGAAGTGGACATTGATGCAGTTGGAGAACAGCTGAGGATATTTCAAGATCAATATAAGGAAAAGAGCCAAGAGTATGATCGCCTGTTTGAGGAGCTGAACCAAACCTCCCAGGTGATCATTCACACTGATGTTACCATTTACCATTTACCAAACATAGACAGACATTTTTATTTACCAGTTTTGGTTTTCCATTGGCAAAAGCAACACTCCTGTCGTAAACTGCATCTTTGATTACTAAAACTTAGATATAAAGGCAAATGTTTTATTTGTATTCTTTACAGGAACTCCAAAGCAAGCGAACTGCTATTGAGGCTTTTAGTGAAATCATTCGAATCTTTGAAGAGGAGTGTGAAACTCAAGAGCGCTACAGCAAGGAATACATAGACATGTTCCTGACATTAGACAGCGGCACAAAAACAGACAAGTGTGTGTCAAAGATCAACATATTTATAACAAGCATCGTTATACATTCCCCAAATGTTTCATTTATGTTGCTGCTTTACCAACAGGATTCAAAGCAACTCCGATGAACTGCAGTCGACGGTGGAAGAGATCCACAACAGCAAGAAGGTGTTGGAGGAAGAGCTAAAGTCAAAGGCACTGGCTCACATGGAGGTGGACATGAAAATGAACAGCCTGAAGCCTGACCTGGTGCAGCTCAGGAAGATCAGAGATCAGTACCTTCTGTAAGTATCTGCACCAAAACTAAGACTCGCTGTTGCATTACATTGATCTCATGTTCAGAACAAAACACACACATCTGGAGAAAGCTGTGTCTAAATTTAGCTTCTGAGAGTAAAATATGAGAAAGACCCATTATGATGATGAAATTGGATGGAAACAGTGTTCCCTCGCCTGGACACGAGTCACCGGGGCAACCCTCTGGAGCCAGGTGGTCGGCTTTTACGCAAGGAGCCTGGCCAGGAACAGCCCAAAGAGGAGCTGTGAGAGGGTAGCCTCCCTCCACCTACGTGTGGAGGCACGGGTCCTGACTGTTGTTTGTACTTAAGCAACAAACAGCATGTCTGATTACCCACCCTTTTTGGAGTCCTTGGAGGGAGTGCTGGAGAGCACTGGAGGCTGTTTTTCTGGGAAGCGGTATTTCCTGGACATGCTTTGATTGGATGAATGAGAGCTGTCTGTGAGGCCCCCCGCCCTCCACTTATAAGCGGCCATGTCACTGTCGTTCCTCAGTTTGATAGCCGCTCTTCACCGAGCTGGGCTGTGAAATGGGGCAGCCCTGTGTTGTACCTCGTTCCTCTCCTTCAGGGAACAGTGGTTATATGCATAACCTAACGTTCCCTTTCAGTCGATTCACTCGGTACAACGAAGAATCTATGGGACTTATCGAAACGCCCCATGAGCAGCTATCAAACCTGGGCTGAGATTGCAACCTAAGATGGCAGGTCAGATCCAGCAGAGAGAACTGCACGGGCCACCGAAGGGGCCAAAACATCCAAGCGGTAAAACCTCACAAAGGTGTGGGGTGTAGTCCAGCTTGCAGCTGAGCAAATGTCACCAACTGAAAAACCTTTAAACAGCGCCCAAGAAGCAGCCACATCTCTAGTAGAGCGTGCCCTGACCCCTAGGGGCAGCTGGGAGCCAGTGACGCTGTAACACAGGGGAATGGCCTCCACAATCCAATGAGAAAGTCTTTGCTTTGACAAAGCTTTACCCATGGAGGGTTTGGTAAAACACACAAACAGTTGGTCTGTTATTCTGATACTCCGAGTGTGATCTATATAAGCCTGCAGAGCACGACCCGGGCACAGACAATGCAGTCTCCTCTGCTCCTCAGAGGCAAAAGGACGACTATTGAAGCCTGAAAGCTCTATGGTCATGGAACCATACTTGAGCGGGATGACCTTAGGCAAATATGCAGCATTTGGATGCAGAGTGGCCCTAGCTCCATCTGATGACATTTTCAGACAGAAAGGGTGAACTGAAAGAGCATGAAGGTCTCCCATCCTTTTAGCCGATACAAGGGCTAAGAGCAGAGCTGTCTTATAAGACAGAAGCTTCATACTGATCGAGTGGAGCATGCTCTTGAGCTCTGAATAGTATTCACCACAGCTGGGGGAAGACCTTTAGCTAACAGGTTGGGCCTTTCAGTAGGTAGGCTTGCAGCTTCGACAGATGGGGGCGCGGGTGCAGCACTTCCTCTTGTGTCTGTGACAGAAGGTCCTGTCTGATGTGGAGCTCCCATGGGGGGCCTATCATCAGAATGATGATCTCCGGGTACCAAGACTTTGTGGGCCACTGAGGAGCCAGCAGAATCAGAGACCTGCTCGACCTGCACACTCTCTCCAGTACTGCTGGACTCAGTTCCACCGGAGGAAATGCGTTGAGGAGAACGTTGGGCCAAGGGTATGCCAGAGCATCCGATCCTATTGGAGCAGTCTGATCTGTCAGGGAAAAGAACAGGGGACAGTGTGTGTTTACGCTTGACGCAAACAGATACACTACTGCCCTGCCGAACCTCAGCCAGATCTGGGACACCACCTCGGGGTGGAGCCTCCATTCTGTTGACAGAGGTCCACCCCTGGAGAGCAAGTATGCCCCGTGGTTGAGGCACCCGATGACATAAGCTGCACTGAGAGACAGGAGATTCAGATTGCACCAGTGCAGCAATGTGTGGGTCAGATTCAGTAGAGGAAGAGAGCGTGTTCCTCCCTGTCTGTTCACATATGACACCACAGTTGTGTTGTCTGTGTGCACCAGCACATGATGTCCTCTCAGGTGACGACTGAAGTGGTTCAGGACCAGAAACATGGTTAACAGTTCCAGAAAGTTGATATGGAACCTTGACTGGGTCGAGGACCAAACCCCCCTCATCGCTAAACCCCAACACAGAGCCCCCCAGCCTCTGAGGAAAGCGTCTGTGGTCACCACTATGCATTCTGACCCCCTCCCGATAGGGGAACCCTGGCAGAACAGCCCGGGTTCTCTCCATGGGAGGAGAGCTACCATGCAGGCTCTGGTGACCGTCAACCTCCGGCGGAGATGACGTGAAGGATGGAGATGATGAGAGCGAACCCAACACTAGAAATGTCGCATTTTTAACAGACCAAGAGGCACCACAGCTATGGAGGAAGCTGTCATCCCCAGCAGCTGTAGAGCTGTGCGGAGTGTCAGTCTGGCTCCCAGCTGAAAGCGCACTAAGCAGCTGCGTAGCGCGGCTATACGCTGGTCCGAGAAACGCGCTCTGCTTGACCGAGAGCAAATTTCCAGCCTGAGGAAGGAGAAACTCTGACTCGGAACTAGAGAACTCTTTCTGTAGTTCACGGAAACCCCCAGGGCTTGAATGTGGGAAAGTACCCGTGCAGTGTGAGCTTCTGCCTGTTTTGGGAATTCGCTACTAGAGCCCAGTCGTCTACGTAAGTAAGGGTCCGGATGCCCTCCTCCCTGAGGGGGGCTAGTGCGCCTTCCAAAAATTTCGAAAAGGTGCGGGGCGCTAGAGCTAACCCAAAAGGCAGAACTGTGTACTCGTAGGCCTTCCCTTTGAAAGCAAAGCGCAGGAACCACTGGTGATCGGTATGGATTCCCACATGGAAATAAGCATGTGTGAGATTGATCGTAGTAAACCAATCTCCGGGACTGACTGTATCCAGGAGCAGTTTGAGTGTTAGCATTTTGAATCTGTACATACGCAGATACTTGTTTAACACACGCAGATCCAAAATAGGGCAAAGTCCGCCCCCCTTTTTTGGGACAACAAAGTAGCGGCTGTACCAACTTTTGTTTGTGTCCTCAATAGGGACTGCTCGAAAAGCTTCTTTCAACAGTAGAGTCTGAATTTCCTCTCGTAACACCACAGCAGCGTCGGTATTTACTCATGTCTGCACAACAGAGGCAAATACGGGTAGTTTAACCAGGAACTGCAGTCGGTAACCCATGGCAACTGTTACAAGCCATCTTCCCAAGCTAGCCTAACTCTTCAACAGATGTTACGTCTCAGGGTGGACTTGTATTTCTATTTGCATGGGCGTGACACCAGCCACTCTTTAAAATGCCCTCACTCTTGTAGGAGCTGATTAGCAATCACCGCTAACCTGGACTCTGATTCTGGCAAAACCAACTTTATGCAGCTCAAGGGAGACTTGGTTTACTCACAATCCATGTCCATGAAGCTTATGTACACTTCAGGTTAAGACTCTTTCCAGCTGTTCCTTTTATGCTGAGGAGACAACTGAGTTTACCTGTAGCCTGGGATGGAGGACACACTTATATCAATTACACCTAGGGATGGCATTTACAACCAGTATCTCACCTTTGCTCGGTTACCGACAGGAGGAGACCCAACTCATAAATCCTTTTTTCGTTCCTCGAATCCGAGGAACTAGGTTTTACTTCACAAAGATGAAAAAAGAATAATAATCCAAACGAAACCCCGACAAAGTGGGTTAAAAAGTGAAACAACTTGTTGCCAATAAACCGAGTTATAGCAAAGTTGAGCTGAATAAGCTCTCCAAAAATGACACTAGGTCAGATTATCACAGACAAAAAGCTCAAAGCAAAAGCTTCCTTCTTTCCATCTCTGTACCTCACAAACTCTTCTCATCAAAAGGCCCTCTTCCAGACCCAGTAGCTCCTTTTTATTTACTGTCCCCCCTCCCTCACAGTCATTTCTTCGTTTGCTGCTTCAGACTTCAGACTTCCTGGTCACGTGTTCCCCTTCTTCTTGTTACTTCTCCAACGCCCCGAAGAGACCATAAATCTTGGATGTCATGCTGTCACCTTTTCTTCTCCCAGTCTTCATCCGTTCACTTGTTTCTTCTTCTCATCGCCTCCTGCAGGCTTCCTTTCTTCTCCTTTGGGATTACATCACCTCCTCTCGTAGCTATTGGTCAGTACTTGACAGAACTTTGTCTTGCCTGTGTCGTCGATTAAAATTGTGCCCACTTTCTCTAAGTTAACACACATCTCTTCAGTGGCGGACTGGTAATCGGGAGAAACGGGAGATTTCCCGGTGGCCGGGCCATTAAACTGGCTCGCTCAGTGATTGCCGGTCATGACATGCGTAATGCAGCTCATCAGGGCATTTTCTGTCCTGATGCTCGCACAAACTGAGCAAACTGGGCACAAAGATGGCAGCAGAACACAAATAGTTATATTTTAGAGGAAAGAATCAGGGCACATGTGAAGTTTTAATTTAGTTGTTTTACACTTTTACATCAGTAGGCGCCCAACCTGGCTCACTTTTAGTGTTTAGCGTGAATTGGGCGGTGGCCTGGGATGGTTTCAAAATTTCTGGCCTGAATTAATGTCCCAGCCCAGTCTTTCCTTTCTGCTTCCTTTTGATGTTTACATTGAATACGACGTCACTTTCAGAAGTGAAAATAAAAGTTTTATGAAGTAAGCTGCTTCTTTCTCTTATTGGAGCCACTAGGATAACTCCATTTCATGCTTAATGTTTTGACTATCGCTTTGAGTTTGTTACGAACGCTCCCGCCTCTCTTCTTATTATTTGTGGTCTTATGGCACTTGGCAAACAACAATTTGGTGCATTACCGCCACCAACTGGATTGGAGTGGATTGACTACCAATCACTTCCTGTTTGTGCATCGCCATCTTAATAACCCTCTTATGACCATAATTATAACAGGGCCGCCTGGTATTTTGTTTTAATCTTACTGCTGTAAAATTGTAATAAAATGTGCAAAGTGTGTGTAACAATTCTCCTTTTTTCAGAACAACCTCAGTTTTAGTGTATGGTTTGTATTTAGAATTTATTTCTGTTAAAGACTTTAAAAAATCTACTTAAAAGTGAAAAAAGCAAAAAACGGATTTGAATTTTTTACATTTATTACTGAACAGGAACTGCAAAATTACTGGGCAAACAATTTGGAATGAACAATTTAAACTTTGAACTGTAATGCATCTATTCTAAAAAAAAGTGTGAACCTTGGTATATTTCTTAGCAGTTTTTAAGACCATTTATTTTTGTAAACTTTCAGACGTTTTTATTTGATGTGGTAGACCTTGAAGCAGTTTCTCTCCAGCTGCAGGCAGAGTCCTGCACACCTCACACGGCCATGGGGGGCTTCTCTGGCACACCGTGCACTGCTATACCAAAAACTTTTGTTTTAGCAAAAATAATTATTTATTGTAAAAAGATAAATGATGCTGGAATGAAGCTGAATCTTACAATTAGCTGAGGGTTATTCAAATAAAAAAATAAAAAATAAATACTGAACAAGCATTTCATACCCTGGTTCACTGGAGATCTGTCCTTTATCGTGGTCACTGTCTTCAGATATAAGCCTTCTGGGACACCTAATAGATCGTGTTGATTTTCTTTGAGGTATTTCCATAATTTCATGCTGGCTTTTTATGCTGATTAGCTTCCCCGTTCCGTTATCCGCTTTCACTGCGGCGCTGCGCTCCGTTTCAATCAGGCTGTACAGCAGGATTTCCCCTCGTAGCGATATTTTCCATAACTCTGATTGCTTCATGCTATAGATCGTCGGAAAGCTGCTTTTATGTACTTTTAGGAACCATTGGAATTTTTTGAATCTGATCAGCCATTCAAAAGTTATAAAACAGAGCATTTTGGATGACAAACTCAGCACGTCTCTGAATCTGTGTTGTGATTCGTTGCGCTCAAGACAGGGAATCCCAGTGGCTACCGTAATGTATTGTATATGCACGAAAAGCCCCATTTTGAATCTTTTCAGCACTTTTGGAATTTTAATGATATCTTGAACGGTTCAGGAATTATGGCAATGAGAAGTGCGCATGTCCAATACGTCGGCGGCGACAGATTGGTAATAAGAATATTGTGGCATTAACAGAGGGGTGTCGGCGGTCAGGGCTAGGAGGCCCCCCAACACAAGGGGGCCCCAGGCGGCCGCCGACCAATGCCTAATGGTAAAACCGCCACTGCTCAGCTCTAAATAATCCCCAGAGAGTCCACATAGATAATGTAATAGTAGAACCAGGATAGTTTCGGACTCCCCCTGGGTGTGTTGAGGGTTTCCAGGAGCTCCCTAGCTCACCCGTAAATCGAATCCTGCGTATAGCACAAGTTTGTCGCGTGAGTTGCCGGATCCCAGCAGACAGTTGCTGGAATGGTCCTTTCAAAATAAGATAGTTCCTGGATCTTGTTCTGGCAAGATCCGGCTCAAATTAAGCCCTGCAGAGAAGTCGGTGGTGCCCTCGAGTTAGTAAACAAAAGCGGCCATGAGCAGTGGAAATGGAATTGGAAGAGCAACACACAATGAGCTTAACAAAGATGGCTGGAAACATTCATTCATTCATTGTCCATCCATGACGTCTCTTTACTCTGTCTGCATGTCACTTGACCATATTGTATCCTTAACCTCGGTGCACCACAGGTGTGTTAAGAGACCTCCATCAGAAAGAAACCATCTCAGATGATATCAGATTTGAAGTTTGCAAACAATCCATGAGATGCTGTAGCACAGCTGAGTTTTAAAGATAGGCAGAGCGATCAGCTGCTCATTTCAAAATCTTCCCACAGCTGCTACTCCCCAATTTATTTGGTGTTGACTGGGAATTTCTCACTTTTCCTCAGGAGTTCCAAGTGTGGGAGAGGATTTATTCATTAGTAGTTACTCACAAAATCAGCTCTGTTGCACTGCTGACCCACGTTTTCATAAATCTCTGGCACAATCTTGTTTGTCTCTTTGTTTGAATAAACATGTGAGCTGTGATTTGCTCACGTTTCAGATGGCTGACCCAGCAAGGCACGAGGCAGAGCCAGATTAAAGACTGGCTGGGTATCAGGGATGATGAGGAAGAGTGAGTACCTTTGTCTTCTATTCCAAGAAGAAGAAAACTAGAAAAGACAATAATTCTTGTGTTAGTATTCAATCTGCTCCGGTAATCATAGGATTCTGATGGTCAGATGATTCATAGCTGTGTGTTCCTACAAGATGTGTGTGAGTATTAAATATTTTTCTGTCTGCACACAAGCCCGTACACCCTGGAAGACGACACACACCAGGAGGAGAGGACCTGGTATGTTGGTGGTATGAGACGAAAAGAGGCAGAGGAGCTGCTGAAAGGACGGAGGGACGGGACATTCCTCATCAGAGACAGCCAGACACAGAGAGGGTCATTTGCCTGCTCTGTTGTGTGAGTAGCGCCACCACGGGATGATAAGTACTTATATGTGGCGGGTTTTACAAAGTGAGTGGTTTCCCCTGCTTCAGGGTGGACGGGGACGTGAAACACTGTGTGATCTACAGGACATCCACAGGGTACGGCTTCGCTGAGCCCTACAACCTGTACTCGTCGCTCAGGGAGCTCGTCCTCCACTACCGCCACACGTCGCTGATCCAGCACAACCAGCAGCTGAATGTAACCCTGGCCTGGCCTGCTCTCAGCCAGCAGTCCAGCTGAGACATACCAGCACACCACACGGATTCCCAAAGTCTCCCAGCATTAGCACAGAGTACACACCCACATGAACACAGTTATCAGGCCGAAACAGAGTTCTGGTTAGTATTTTAGTACAAATCTCTGCATCTATTTCCACATTATGAGGTTCTCACAGCAAATATGAGATTCACTGAGCAGCAGCGGTGGTCATTCAGCTGATTTACTGCTTTTAGGGATGCTGTGAGACTACATCATCATGCTAACTTTAAATATTGATGCTCTTTGTTTAAAAAAAAGGCTTAAAAATGACTTCCTATGAAACATATCAAACAAATCCTGGATTTTACAAAACAATGCTTTTCTGGCTGAGGAGGGCTGATTTATCCATATTCAGCACAAAGTCTATTTTTCTCCCCCTAGAAAGGCAAGCACAAGAAATTACCTTTAAGAAACCAGAAACTAATCCTAGATTCAGTCACTAAACTCCACCACACCACATCTAATATCTACAAGAACTATTGTAACACATGTAGGTGTAAACAATAACAAAGCATCATGTTAGAGTAAGAATCACGTGTAAATAATCAGGGTGGTCGTTGTGTTAAAGGTGCTTTAAGGGAAAATAAGCTCAGGAAGGGCCTCTGCACTGTTCTGGATGTGTGTGTTATGGGTACTGCAGGGACTGATGATACACTCAAGCACTTTATCCAGAACAACATGAAAACTTTGAATTGGGTTCTCACAGCCAAGTCATTTTTAAACCCTGCTCTTGATTTGCTTTTAAGCCTAAATACCACGTTTTTCCTCTACTAGTTATTTCACAAGACATAATAGAAAAAGGAACAAAGACGGTAGATGTGCCCCAACAGCAAGTATTCTGAGTTAGAATGAGTCATGAATCAGATTTAGGTTCATTTAATTCATTTTATTTGGAGGATTTTTTAGTTGAAAGTAGTGAAATAAATCTCTACTTTCATGTGGCCTCGCCGCTGGTTTCCAGGTCTGTGTGGAAATTCCTGAATGGTGCCTTTAAGAGTTTTTTCATGCTATCAAATATTTTCTGACAGATCAAAAGGCTCCGATAAACTCTGCAGGTTTTGTTCACGTGGATAGACCATCATCACCATCTACCCAAACCTTGGTGATGAATTCTAGGGTTTTTGTAAGAATGAGCCGAATGAATCACGACACGAGCGCCACGCTGCATTCTAGATAAATAAGAGGAATTATAGCTACTGGACAACAACTAGCAGCATCAACTAGTGCTGCATAACCACACGTTCACACATCTACCCAGAATTGAATTATGTAGCGATAAAACAACTCTGTCACGCTGTTTACATCCGGACATGTTTGTGTGTAAATAGCTGAATCTGGAAGTGCAGAGAGGCATGCTCCCATCACTGGTTTATTATATCATTTAATTAAAAAATATATAATTAGGTCATTTTATATGACTTCGTTTTGTGTTTTGCATCTAAAATCCTAGTAACTCAGTGTTACTTCAAAGAGCTTTAAACTAATTCCTACCTCGGTGTGAGGTAACCCAAAAGCTGGTGGAACACTGTGTCGGTACATTTATGACGTTTTGTTTTCCTTTTGTGGAGTGGTTTACATTTCAGACCTGCTCTGGGTCACTGACAGGTTTGCAGCCCAGGGACTTTTGATTGTGCAGTTTGAGCATGGAGACGGCGTGCTGCTTGTGGATTATAGTGACTCGTCAAAACTTTAATCGGGGGGTGGGACGACAATAACCACGAGAGCTCCCAATTCGTCTCGTGCATTACTTAGGTTGAAATGAGTGTTTGTGCGAATAGTAAGAAATGATTTTCTGTACTTTAGTAGGTACATTTTAAAGCACTTCAATCAGAACAGTCAATATGTGCGTGATTGTCATTGCACACGTTCACTCTGTGTTGTCTTTCGTTAGGTTGTTTGGGCCATGAGGAGAGTTAGGCAGATTCCAGCTTTTTATGTAGTTTTTTTTTTTTTTTTGCCGTGAAAAGATGTAGAAGTTGCATGTTGTGTAAAAGCTTTTCTAGTTAGAAGTCTTGCTAGGCTGGGTACTGTTTAGATATTAGTTTTACTTAATTGCATCACCAGCTGTATGTTTTCTACTTCCACATTCTGTAGAATTCTGGGGTTCTCTTCTCATTTTTCGCCCCATCGCTGTGATTTGTGCTCGTTTGCTGTCGTTTTTTTCCCGATTGCATCTTTCTGAAATCCCCTACTGGACACACAGAACCAGTCAGACTGAGATGTCTGCTGGAAACCAGTAAATGTTTTGTTAGTTGTGCCTGTATCCAGATCAGTTTACTCTATATTGTTGCACAGTATTAAAATGTGAAATGATGCAATGCACTTAAGTTGTGTGCAGAACATAGAACAAATACCACAAAGTAAACTTCTATATTAGATAAAAACAAAACAAAGGCCTGTATCCTTTGGATTATTTATGTTTTTTGTACTTTTGCACTCACTAAGTTCAATTAATTATGTCTGATTAAAAAAAAAATGGAAGAACCTGAATATGAACGTTCTGGGTTATGTGGACAAAAACAGGCATTAGCACCACTCTGGTGTGAGTTTAAAGCATAACATTTGCACAAAAGTATCTAATAAAAAGGAAGATACTTCAACTTTCCTCGTGTACACTCACCCTGATACAAAAACATGTGGACATGTTGTGGTTGTAAATATAAACAAGTTGCTCATGAGATTAATGTGTCGTAGCTTCAGTGAAAAAGGAAAAAAAAAATATGCATTTTTAGTTTGTGACATCTGAGTAGGATATCAGTAATAATTAGTTCTGTAAAGTAGGACTTCTGTGTGATTATGTGCACAATCTGGTCATTTTTCTGTGGTTATTGTTGGTTTCTGGAACTTGAATATTTAATCACTGTGCAAACAGAATCACTGAAAAGCATATTTTAGATTTGTGCTGCTTTGCAGGGTGGGGTGGGGGTCCACCCAACGATTTCACACCGACATCAAATGTTTCAACTAAACTGAAAATGAACTAGGAGGTACACGTTTCAAATATATAGAACTTTTTTTTCCTCCTTGAAACAAAAATGTTTAAGTAAGATTTTTATTTAGTTTCATTGGTGTAAAAATACCACCATTTTATGGCATGGGAAAAAATCAACCTATGGGTGGTTTCTGGAGAGGTGTTTATAGATCTATAGATTGTCTAGACAATTTAGCAGATCTGCTCATGCTTATACAATTATTAGATCTTTGAGTAAAATTAGAGACAAAGGGAGGATGATGGTTATTTAAAAAGAAGTGTTTAAATTGGGTTTCCATGGTAACTAAATGTAATTCAAAGAGAGACTACATATTTCTATGGATTTTTTTCTTCTGTCGGCTCATGGGTCCGCAGAAGAACAAAAAAAAAGAAGAATGTAAGTGAACGGGGCTAAAATGTGTCTTCTAATCCGCTTCGCCATTCGCCCTGGATCGCACATATGTTGTACTTCAATCTAAATGAAAAGTAACAATGTGTGTTTCGACCACGCCTGTCACATGCTTTGAGTTTAATCAGCTTGTAAAAATTAATAATTACTAAGACTACAAATCAGATGTCGGCACGTTGCATTTATGACATCACCACAGAATCCCCTGTCCCCTAGCTTAGCTGCTACTTATCACATGTGTTATATTCTGGTCTCATTCACGACAAACTCCAGAATATCTATTTCCTACCCAACGGGGTAGTAAGGTTTATTAACAAGACTTCACCAACATACAGTCTCTGCCGGCATCCTATAACGGTGCGTACTCTAAAAACGCCCGTGCAGCAACACAACACACTGCGGAACCAACCAATCCAAACAACAATGCACATCATTACATCCCTTCTCTTTTTTTTTTCCTTCTTCTCACTAAGGGAGAAACAATATGAAACACTAACAGAACACAAAAACATTCCCAGAACACAAAAACATTCCACTATTCGAACATATGCATTTCTGCAACTGTAGTGGACATGTGTGTCCATAGAACACATAACTTCTCCCCTCAACCAGTAAAGACTGTCAAGTCCTCATTATGGCACATAGTCCTTGTACCGAAGTGGTGGAACCACTTTGCGGCCTGACCGTGTCCTGATACCCCCTGTTACCACGTCAGACTCAATCCGCTGCTCACGACTTCCCGACGGATCAGTCACTGAGCTGCTCAGTGCCCCAGTGTCTGTCATGGCATTGTCTGGATCCATCACGCCTGCATGTCTCAGGTGCCTCCGATTCCTCCTCAGGACACTCCCAGAATCCAACCGAACCTCATAGGACCTCGGGTCAACAGTCCCAACAACCACTCCCCTGCTCCAAGTGGAGTGGCGGTCCAAAGGCTGAACTCTGACACTGTCCCCAAGCGTCAAAGAGTCCATGTCACGTGCTGACCGATCATAGCACTCTTTTTGGCGCTTCTGTTTCATCTGCAACTCCCGCCGGGCAGGAATGACTTTTGGCCTTAGCAGGCTCGTCCTGGTTGGCAAAAGCGTCCGTGTTCTCCTGCTGAGCAGCCTCTGAGCTGGGCTGGTCTCCAGGCCTTGTGATGGTGTGTTGCGATGGTCCAGAATCGCCAGATACGGGTCCTGCCCCACCAGTTTTGCCTTTAGCAGCAGCCTTTTCGCTGTCTTCACCGCTGATTCGGCCTTCCCATTACTCTGAGGGTAACCTGGCGAAGATGTTTTGTGCTGAAAATCCCACAGTCGACTAAATCTCAGAAACTCACCGGACGTATACTGTGGTCCATTATCTGAGACAACAAGGTCTGGGATGCCCTGTCTGGCAAAGTGGGCCTTCAACTTCCTAATCACTGTGGTGGACTTAGTGTCCGGGAGATAGTCGATTTCCCAGAAGTTTGAATAGTAGTCCACTGTGATAAGGTAGTCCTTGTTGTCAAACATGAACAGGTCTGAGGCCACCTTAGCCCATGGTCTCGTCGGGATCTCGTGAGGAACCAAAGTCTCTTTCTGCTGTCTGTAATCTACTGACCTGCAGATGTCACACTTAGTCACATACGTCTTAATTTGTTCATTCATGCCTGGCCAATACACACACTCTCTGGCTCTCCGTAGGCAACCTTCTACACCTAGGTGTGTCGAGTGCAGTCTGGCTATGATCTGTTGTCTCATGACAGTCGGGACAACAACACGTTCACCCCTAAAGACAAGTCCATCCTGACTACTCAGTTCATCCTGGAACGAGAAGTATGGTCTGATGTCACCGTCCATGTCTCTTTTGTCAGTTGGCCACCCTCTGTGAATTGTGTCTATGAGGGTTTGTAGTGCTTTGTCCTCCTGTGTAGCAATCCTTATGCTGTTTAATCTGTCTGGTGAGATGGGTGCATGAGTGACCATGTTAATGCTCTCTATTTCCTCCTCTATGGAGCCCTGAGGTGCGCACTCTGGAAGATATGCCCTACTCAACGTGTCAGCTAATAGCATGTCTTTGCCTGGCACATACACCACATCTAAGTCATATTTCTGAATGCGCATAAGCATCCTTTGCAACCGTTTGGGTGCACTCAACAGCGGTTTCCTTACAATGGTCTCCAAAGGTTTGTGATCACTGTGTACAACCACTTTACGACCATAAGTGTACTGGTGAAACTTCTCCAAACTGAAAACAACAGCCAAAAGCTCCTTCTCTATCTGGGCATAACCTTGCTCTGTACGTGTAAGAGCTCTACTCGCAAAAGCCACAGGCTTACCCTTCTGCATGAGTGCTGCACCTAATCCTTTGTCAGAAGCGTCACACTGTACTGTCAGCTCTTCCTCTGGGCAGTAGTATTTCAGGACTGGAGCCACTGCTATAGTCTCTTTCAGTCTCTGGAAAGCATCGTCATGACGAGTCGTCCAATTCCACTCACTGTCTTTGTGTGTCAGTCGTCTCAGTAAGTCACAGTGATCAGACAGATGTGGGCAAAACTTTGCTAAGTAGTTCACCATCCCTAACAGTCTCTGCACTGCCTTCACATCTGTCGGCCTGGGCATCTGCTCTATAGCCCTAACCTTCTCTGGGTCTATTTTCAGACCGTTGCATGTCAGCTGATGTCCAATGTACGTAGTCTCCTTCTGTTTAAGTTTGAACTTGTCTGCGTTCAACTTAATGTTTTTCTGCCTGCAACGAGACAAAAACTGTCGCAGCTTCTCGTCATGGTCCTGCACTGCTTCTGCTTCCGTGTCTCCTTGACCCGTGATCAGCACATCATCTGCAATGATGTAGATCCCTGCCAGACCATCCAAAGCTTGTGTGAGCTTTCTCTGAAACACTTCCGGAGCTGGACTTATCCCCATTGGCATCCTCAGCCATCTGTAGCGTCCAAACGGAGTCGAAAATGTTGTCAGGTAGCTCAACTCCTCCTCCAGTTTCACGTGCCAGAATCCACTCTTCACGTCGCAGACAGAGAACACTTTAGCCTTTGACAGATCCGGCAAAATGTCCTCAATGGTGGGCAATGGGAAGTGGCTCCGTTGTAGGGCTTTGTTTAAGGGTTTTGGATCTATGCACACCCTTAAATCCCCGCTCTGCTTTTGGACCACAACCATCCCACTTATCCAGTCAGTGCTGCATTCAACCGGTGTAATGATCTCTCTGCGCTGAAGATCTTGAAGCTCCTTTTTTAACGGCTTTATCATTGCAATAGGGACACGCCGTTTTGGTAACTGTACTGGTTTCACTGCTTCATCCACTTCGAGCCGTAACTCTCCCTCCAAACAGCCATCTCCTGTGAAAACATCCGCATATTCCACCTTAATCTGATCTATGTCCCACTCCTTGGCTGTAGGGGGTTCTGAAGTAACGATGCTGTCCAGTTTCAGGATGTTTTCTTAGTGCACCTTTATGAGTTTCATTGCTTCGCTGGCTCTCTTGCCCAGCAGTGGTACTTTACAGTCTTTGTCAACCACTTGGAACTCCAACCGATACAGTTTCTGATTTCTCGGGTTACGTAACTTAACTTTGCACTTTCCCAATGGCTTTATCTTACTTCTGTTGTACATCATCAGCACTGTCTGTGAGTCCTCCAACTGTGTGTTCGGGCTTAGCATGTGGATTGGCATTACATTACAACTGGCCCCACAGTCGATCTGGAAATTTACCATCTCTTTGCCCATCAACATGCCTGCAAAGAGTCGGGTGTCTCTCACTTTATCAGTGTTTTTTGTAGTTGAATCGTGCGTGTCTGCCTCTGTAACACAGAGAACGTCTTCACACTCATCACTCTCACATGCTGTCACATTGTGTACATTCGACCTTCTTGTCTGCTCTGCACGTACTGTGCATTTAACTGCAAAGTGGTTTTCTCTGCCACACTTTTTACATTTCTTCCTGTATGCAGGACATTTTTCCTTCTTCCTTTCATGTGTTCTGCCACAAAACTTACAGTCCACTGCGTCGCTGAACTGTGTCTGGCGCGCAGCTACACGCACAGCATGCACCTCCTCCACTGTAGCTCCCGAAATGGTTTTGCTGTTTTCCCGTGACAGCTCCGCGGCTCTGCAGAGTTGTATGCATGCATCCAGTGTCAAGTTTTTCTCCCGCAGCAGTCTCTCCCTCAAACTCGGGTTGTTAAGGCCACATACAATCCTGTCCCGAAGCAATGAGTCTCTTATTACACCAAAATTGCACGTTCTCGCCAGCAGCCGTAACTCCGTCACATAGGTGTCGATAGTCTCACTGGTGCCTTGGTTTCTCGTGAAGAATCGATACCGCTCCACAGTTTCATTAACGGCCGGGTTGCAATGATTATCAAACTTCTCGACGATGTCCTCAACCGTCCACTGATCCCTCGACGTGTCGCCCATTAGCGTGTCTAGCAGCTCCCTGCCGCTCACCCCAACAAGATAACAGAAAAGGCTCACTTTTTTCTGTTCGTCGTCTGGGTCCATGGTCAGCTCCACATAGAGCATAAACTCGTCCCTCCAGGTCTTCCATGTCCGCGATAGGTTACTGGAGTCCAACAGCAGCGTCGGCGGTGCTTTAAGGCCCTCCATGGCTCGCAGCGGTGCTAACTCACTTAGCCGCCAATAGCACACCGCTTCGTCAGGCGTCTCCCCGGGGTCCACTCCGGCCGTGCTGCTCACTCCGCTGCCACCATGTTATATTCTGGTCTCATTCACGACAAACTCCAGAATATCTATTTCCTACCCAACGGGGTAGTAAGGTTTATTAACAAGACTTCACCAACATACAGTCTCTGCCGGCATCCTATAACGGTGCGTACTCTAAAAACGCCCGTGCAGCAACACAACACACTGCGGAACCAACCAAGCCAAACAACAATGCACATCATTACAACATGGTGGTTCTTTCCTACTGAAGGAAAGATTAGACGTTTGCCGAACTTACAGCCATTTTTCCTCTGCTTCTCTCCGTGTCTGAGTCGATGACGTTACTCTGATGATGCATGTTTGTAGTACTGGACGTATTTTCACGCAAAACCTAAAACCCCATTGCTAGGTTCTTTTCTAAACACAGAGTACTAAAGATTTGTTTTTACCATTTAAGTTTATGCAACTTATGTCCCCTTTCGCAAATTGGCACATTCTTGGCATCAGAATTTGTCTTCAAAATTCACGAACATCATGTGTGAAATCCATGGCGCATGACAAACAGGATTAGAAAATAGCTTGTATCGACTTGCAATTCAATTTTTCATTGTCCTGGGGACTCATGATCCAGAAGATGGGCGTGAGTTAGGCTCCCTGTTAGTAGAGCGGATAAAGGAAGTGTTTGAATGCTATCGCAGAAGTTTGAGACGTGTTTGCAATCTGTGTTTAAGAATGTATTCTGCTGTTAAAGAGCAAGTCACACCAAAATCAACCTTTGTTGAGTGTCTAATAGTGTTGTAGACATATGTAGACATTATTTTAGCATTTAGATGCATTTTCTTAGAAAACTCAAAATTCTGTCTAAAGACGTCAGTCTAGCGCCCTCTTCAGTTCAAAAGTATAGAACACATTTTATTTGAGTTGTTTTTAGCCAATGGCTAACGAGAACGATGCTACGTAGCTAAAAAAAGAACTACGTAGCAGCTCTGTGGCTGTAGGTTATAAAAGCACCGCAGTCTCAACTAGTCTTGTAGCAGTCTGGGCTTGGATTAGCTGCGAGTGAGTGATGCTGTAGTTAGCATTAGCATTGAGTCAGGATGAAAACCAATCACAAGTTTTTATGTTTTATTGTCAAATCTAATCCCAGTCAGATAAGACTCGAGTACGGACAAGGCAACAATCTCTATGGGTTAATCAGGAAGTATTTTCATTATAAATTGAATCTTTTGATCTAAAAAGGCCAACAGAGGATTTAAATGTAACATTAGCACCAGATGCCACATAGCTATTTAGTTTAAAAAGCTTGTTAAAGAGGGATGTTGTTGAGATAAAAGGCTGCAGACCATGTGAGTGTTGGTTTGGTTTGGAGAGGATCGAGCAGGGAAATCATGTCCGTTTTGTCTTTAGCCGATAGTGTAACGAGAAAGAAGTCAGTTGGAGATATTTTCTCTTTTATTTTTCACCCTGAACTTTCTTCCATACCATAATTTGGTGGTTTTTAACAATCTCATTATCCACATTTTAAAAGATCCAGGGACCAGAAACCAGTGCATAAAATAAATACCTCTTCTGGTCTCTGCTGCAAAAAAATAAAAATAAAAAATAAAGAAAATACTGTGTTGAAATTATATTTCAGTAACCTTCTAATTTTATTTCTCCCACTGTGGCTGTCTAAATTTGTCTTTCACGTGTGGTCTACAAAAGTTTGGTTGTACTTAGTTAAACAGCAGTTGTTGAAAAATCCTGTTACTGTATATGTTTATTTTCTGTATTAAATATGCAAAAGCGTTCAGCTCGTTGAATCACAAGTAGCTTGTTTCCTGTAAGAAGTTCTACCTGAAGAAAACTGGTTTAAAGTATTTTGGTGTAAAAACTGACTTTACGTATTTGAAAAGATCATTGTTCCAGTATGCACTTTATGATCTCAAACAAAATTGAAATGATTAAACAAATGTTTGTATTTATTTGATCATTTTACTCAGTGTTCCTGTAGTATCTAAATAATAAAACCATAATAAACATTTCTGTTTACTGTTGAAACTGACAATTTTAAAGCATGAGTATTAAAGCATGCATGTTGGTCCTTCCCCCCCCCCCCCCCCCCCCCCCACACACACACACACAAACTAGTATCATTCTGACGCCCATGCTTGAAGCATTTCACGATGTTTAATATTTAGTATTTAGTAACTGAGCTTCTCTTTCTGAATGGAGTGACAATTTGTAAGGTCGCTTAATGGTTAAAGTGCATAATATGTATCTGAAAACATTTAGAACCAAGGTAAGGTGTGCATTTAATAACTACATGGCTGCCAACTCCCACAATGACAGTTTTCAGCTGACTTTATGTAAACGAGGAGGAAATTTGACGCCCTCTAGTGGACATAAGCTACAACTACACGTGTTGTCTTTAGAAGAAAACATTTTAGTCTTCTTATTTTAATGATACCGGGGGATCCTAATATTTAAATACATTATAAATATGATGGAGCAGGTGAGGAGGGAGCGACATTTATAAAGTTTTATTAGTTACTTAGTAGAAACACTTCCTGTAAATTGTTTCAAAATAAAACCCTTTGGCGTTATGTCTCACAGGGGAACTCGCTCCAACAGTCATTTTCTCTTGTTATTTAGCTAAAATCGTAATTAAACGTGCATTTGTGTTAGTGTAACACAATCAGCGCATTTGGAGTCAAACAGTTAAGCCCAGCTAGCTACAAATTCAGAGTTTTTAATCGTTCTGAAATGAAGAGGGGGGGGGGGGGGGGGCTTTGTCGCCCTCCAGTGGCGACTAGCTAAAACTACAACATGGTTCTGTGAAACCCATCGACATATACATATAGGTCAGGGATTCCCTAAGTGGTGCGCGAGCTGCCACTAGGGGGTGCACGAGGTGAAAAGTGTAATGGCTGCGGACCTCAAGCTGAAGAAAGAGTCCTATCAGGTCTTTTTTGCCTGTGGGACTCCAGAGGCAGCTGATGGGTACCGGCAGTCCAAGCGGAACGTGGCTCGGGTGGTCGCCAAGGCAAAAACCCGGGCATGAGAAGAGTTCGGTGAGACCATGGAGCAAGACTTCCGTACGGCTTCGAGGAGATTCTGGTGCACCATCCGTCGCCTCAGGGGGGAAAGCAGTGCGCTACCAACACTATCTATAGTGGGGACGGTGTGCTGCTGACTTCTACTCAGGACGTTGTGGATCGGTGGGCAGAATACTTTGAAGACCCCCTCAATCCCACCAACATGTCTTCCAGTGAGGAAGTAGAGTCTGGGGACTTTGGGTTGGCCTCTCAAATCTCTGGTGCTGAGGTAACTGAGGTGGTTTAAATGCTCCTCTGTGCAAGGCTCCAGGGGTGGATGAGATCTACCCGGAGTTCCTTAAGGCTCTGGATGTTGTGGGGCTGTGTTGGCTGACGCGGCTCTGCGATATTGCCTGGACATTGGGGGCAGTCCCACTGGACTGGCAGACCGGGGTGGTGGTCCCCTTATTTAAAAAGGGGGACCGCAGGGTGTGTTCCAACTACAGAGGGATAACACTCCTGAACCTTCCTGGTAAGGTCTATTCAGGGGTTCTGGAGAGGAGGGTCCATCGGATTGTTGAACCTCTGATTCAGGAGGAGCAATGTGGTTTTCATCCTGGCCATGGAACACTGGACCAGCTCTATACCCTGAGGGGGATCCTGGAGGGTGCGTGGGAATTTGCCCAACCAGTCTACATGTGTTTCGTGGATTTGGAGAAGGCATTTGACCGCGTCCCTCCGGGGGCCCTGTGGGGGGGTACTCCTGGAGTATGGGGTACCAGGCCCTCTGATACGGGCTGTTAAGTCCCTGTATGACCGGTGTCAGAGCTTGGTCCGCATTGCCAGCAGTAAGTCAGGCTCGTTCCCAGTGAGAGTTGGACTCCGCCAAGGCTGCCCTTTGTCACCGATTCTGTTCATAACCTTTATGGACAGGATTTCTAGGCACAGCCAAGATGTGGAGGGCATCCGTTTTGGTGGCCTGAGGATCAGGTCTCTGCTTTTTGCAGATGATGTGGTCCTGTTGGCTTCATCAGAACGTGATCTTCAGCTTTCGCTGGAGCGGTTCGCAGCCAAGTGTGAAGCCGCTGGGATGAGAATCAGCTCCTCTAAATCTGAGACCATGGTCTTGATTCGGAAACGGGTAGAATGCATTCTCCGGGTCAGGGATGAGGTCCTGCCCCAAGTGGAGTAGTTTAAGTATCTCAGAGTCTTGTTCACAAATGAGGGAAAACTGGAGCGTGAGATCGATGGGCGGATTGGTGCTGCATCTGCAGTGATGCAGGCGTTGTACCGGTCTGTCGTGGTGAAGAGAGAGCTGAGTCAGAAGGCGAAGCTCTTGATTTACCGGTCGATCTACGTTCCTACTCTCACCTATGGCCATGAGCTTTGGGTAGTGACCGAAAGAACAAGATCACGGACTCCGAAGAGTGGCTGGGCTCTCCCTTAGAGATAGGGTGAGAAGCTTGGTCATTTGGGAGGGGCTCGGAGTAGACCCGCTGCTCCTCCGCATCGAGAGGAGCCAGTTGAGGTGGCTCGGGTATCTGGTCAGGATGCCTCCTGGACGCCTTCCTGGTGAGGTTTTCCGGGCACGTCCAACCGGGAGGAGACCTAAAGGTAGACCCAGGACACGGTGGAGGCACTATGTCTCTCACCTGGCCAGGGAACGCCTTGGGATTCCCCCGGAGGAGCTGGCTGGGTAGAGGGAAGTCTGGGCCTCTCGTCTTAGGCTACTGCCCCCGCGACCCAACTCTGGATAAGCGGATGAAAATGGATGGATGAATGTTAGAGCTGTACAAAACTTCATACAGAGATACATCAGATATGTAGAACAATCCACAGGTAAGGAGGTACAACAGTGCCCATCTTCCTACTAAAGTATTTAATCTGTCATTTGATTTTGAATCAAAACATTTTAAACCCTGACTTGGAAACTAATCCTAATCACATTTTATGTAAAGTTGTGACAAACTTTCCGATTTCAAAGCCATGGAAGGAGGGGTCTACAACACCTGGTAATCAGACGATGATGGTGGAAGTTTTAAGACCACTTGGGAGGAGCTTTTCAGTCCTCTCTGATTTTTTTTATCTCAGAGCTCAGAGGACATTCTCGCCGAGACAAAACATGAAGTTTTGGGAGCAGTTGGTCGTGACTCTTATATGTTGTTATGACTGGAAAAGTTCTGGGATGTCTCATCCTAAACCAGCCTGTCGGTATCCTCCTTCTCAGTGGTGTCGTTCTCTGGAGATCGCGGTAGAATGCAAGGTGAGACTATCGGAGGGTCAGAAGGGACTTTTTTCATATGATTTAGTTTAAATTGAGTCTAAATGTTATAGAATGTTAAAAAGCTGAGCATTTCATGTGTGACGCGCATCTAAATGTAAGGAGATGCTTTTATTGATGTTTTTAAGGTAATTACTTTTAACTGATGCTTTGAGTTCTTATCTATGAAATATTACATTTATTTCTCATTTCTAAATTGTTTTGTATTATTTTTGGAGGAACTTATGTTTATGTCAGCATCTGATTTATCGACCAATAGATAATTCCTGCTAGTTAATAACAAATATTGCAGTTCTAAGAGGTTTTTTCCTAAACACTGAAAGCTGTTTACAGCACAACCAAAGGTTTCTGGGCTTAAATGAAAGTCATGCTTCAGAAATTGAACACCAGTGGTTTTTCATGTGACTGGACAGAGAAGCTCTGGGTCACTTAATCACATTAAAAGTGGTACGAGGCAGGAAACGCCACTAAACAAATCTCACTCCCAATACTATGGACCTCTTCTGCATTTCAGGTTCAGAATCAGTGCATGGAGCTTAATGCCATCAAGCCAAACCAGACTGTTCCTCAAGTATCCGTCACCCTGTACTACGAGAGTTTGTGTCCAGACAGCAGACACTTCATCACCCATCAGCTGTTCCCCACATGGACCATGCTGCAGGACATCATGTCTCTCACTCTAGTGCCTTACGGAAACGCTAAGGTCCGTTTGTTAGGTTTCTAATGCAGGAGCGTTCCAAAGAAGGAACGTGATCAGTAATGTCCTCCTTCCTTCTAAAAACTTTAATTTCTCACTTGTAGGAAATGTTTCCAGCGAATTCTCCCTTCGCCTGCCAGCACGGAGCACCGGAGTGTCGAGGAAACATGATTGAGGTTTGTAAGCAAACACCTTTGCATTATTACGACGATGATGATGAGTGGAGCTTTTAACTCTGATCAGTCTCCTCCTCAGGCTTGTATCATCAGTTTAACTGGAAACTCACTAGCAGTTCAAATCATCTACTGCATGGAGTCTTCCACAGATGTCCTCGGTGCAGCAGAGTCGGTAAGTGTGGAACTTTTGACTTTTTCACATGGCGGATTAAAACTAACGGTTTCCTTTTATAAAAGTGTCTCCAGCTTTACGCTCCCTCTGTGTCCTGGTCCAGCGTTGACTCCTGTGTCAGCGGAGATTTGGGACATCGGCTGATGCATGACTACACTGTCATGACCAGAGCTCTGAATCCGGTCCACTCGCACGTCCCTTGGGTTACATTTGATGGGGTAAATAAAACCCATGTGGAATAATAAGAGGCTTCTGTACCCTTTCCTCCATCACGAATCGTTGTGTTGCAGGAACACACGGATGAGATGGAAGACAAGGCGATGTCATCCCTCTTCCATTTGGTTTGTGAGCTCTACAAGGTGAGCATTAGTGAATAGAAGGGTTTTTTATTCAACACCTACGTTTCCTTATGGCTTTCTCTATTTTAGCTATGATTTTGGAGAACTAGGGCACCAGGAGGCTACTGACATGTCCTTGTCCTTCACAGGGAGTGAAGCCTCCAGCCTGCACCGGAGCTCCAGTCAAACTGAGCAGAAGTGGCTGCTAAACTCACTAAAATCCATTTAATGTGTCTGTAACCTACTAAAAAATACCAGTAACCCTTAAAGACAGATCATTAAAGTCCTTTGTAGAAGTCTCTATTGAGTGAATTTTTCTAAAATGTCTTTAAGGGGAAAAAAGCAGAAATTTTTAGTCTCCAATAATAAAAACAGCTGGTTGTAAATTTCCATAAAATTTATTGGCATTTTTCACGTGAAACACCCTGAACTCCCGAAACTCTTTTGGCTTCAAATGCAAAAAAGAAAAAAATAACCAATAATAATAAATTCTTTGACAAACATTGGAGTGGCAGACATTTACAGAGTTGTAAAGTATACTTGTTTTTTCGGCTCCAGAACATGAATCAGTTATGCTGTTACAGTACTTTGTCTCGACACATATTAAGAATAAATATTTTAGACATTTTGCACGACACAGAGGCTGGGGGGGTCAGACGACGAGGTGTGAATGAAGGCAGTATAAACAGAGTCAAAGCAGGCATGCTCCTGCTTTGCCACACATGTAACACTGGGTGGCGCTGGTGAGCCACAGTGCTGAATTTACCATAAACCCTCAGACCATTCAACTGCTTCAGACAGGAAAACGCTCTGGGCCGAAGTTTCAAGTCTGAAAAGACTAAATGATGAAAATGCCACAGTTTGCTTATTTTTAATCCAAAAGCATTTGGAGTGGTTTAATGTTGCAAACAAATAAAATAAAATCCCTATCAAGTTGCTGTTTAAAATGTCTCTGGGGAAAAAGCTCTTTTTATTGTTTTTAAAACATTTGAAACAAGTTATTTCTGGTCTTTAAAAGAAAGTATTAATTTTAAGACTGTTTTAACCCTTTAAAGCTTTCAAAATGAAGTGATTTAACTGGTTTAGTTTAAAAACAAACTATTTAATGCTATTGTTACTGATTTATAATTATATAACAATATAACAACAATAAAGAAATGCACCTGACCCTTTCCACCTGTAGATCCTCCACCAGGGGGCAGCAGACATGTGTAGGGCCAGAAATGGCGGGTCTCTGATGAAGGTACTAATCCTAATCTAGATGTTTAAAGCCCGTTAGTGGTTTGATGCAAATTAGTGACCTTCATCTGCAAGTGGTTACTGCTCTGTTAGATTATCTAAAGTATAATCACATTTTTTCTGAAGTTCACATGATGCAGATTCTTAACAGGTGGTGTGTGTGTGTGTGCATGGACGTAATTTTCACTTTAGAAGTGGGGGGGACACGGGGGTGGGGTATCTTTACAGTATGTTCTAATGGCAAACAGGCTTCAACACAAACGGTGGTTTTCTGCTTGGCCCTAGAGCTCAACCAGTGTCAATTTAATATAGCGTAATATTGGTTTTGGATGGTGAAAAGTGCAGGGGTCAAAACTTGACTTTGGAAAAAGTGGGGGGGACATGTCCCCCCTGACCCCCCCAAAATTACTTCCATGTGTGTGTGTGCGTGCTGTTATAAGAATCAAAAACTGGACATTTTCATCATGTTAAAGCCTCTAAAAGGAATAGCTGAAACTCAAAGCTGGATTTCTGACTACTTGACTGCTAACATTTATAATCTACTAGGAATAAAATAGATTTAATCAACCCAGGACTTCTAAATGAAACACTAAAGTAAAACTTTTATGTTGTTGATGTTTAATGCTCTGTTTAAGGAAACAATAGTTTAGAATTTTTCCAAAACTGAAGAAACATAAAAATACATTTAAAACAAAACAGTCTGAGGGTCAGCATCTAAAAGCAGCACGATGGTCCTTTAACACGAGGCGTACGCCTCGCCTATCACAAGTAAGGCTGATCAATAAAGCTTACTAACTACATCAGTAAAATACTGTTAGACTAGTGTTTTCTACAACTGCCTAACCAGGAAGCAAATGTAGTGCTGGCTCACCTCCCGGTTCGTCGACCTCAGCGATGAGCACTGCTCTAGACTTCATGTGAACTTGGTACAGAAAAAAAATAACACACAAAAGTCATGAAACGCCTGAAACTACACACATTCACAGGTCTGGGCAGCAAACTCTTCCTACGCTGCACAAAAACTATTCAAATGCTGCTTTAAATACTATTATTATTATTAATGTGTCATTTGTAAAAACTAACACTATAAAGTTAATGACGTTGATACAATCATCTGTTTAAAATCTCTAGAGTAGAAATGTACAGCTTTGTAGGCTGGCAGGTGTGTGTGTGTTATCAACACTTGTGGCACGCTTTCATCCCGGTTTAACAGCTTCCACCGAAGAAGACCCATAACCTGATGGGTCGCTCTCCGGCTGGTTTGAATGACAGGCAGCTTGGTTTTTGTCACAAGCTTCCAAAACTGAGCTCTACAGATGTACCTGATGGCAGGGCAAGAGGGCACAACTCACATTTATGACTTTTACATTTTTTAATTAATCTTATTTATCTCGGAAAGTCACTCAGGGGATACCTATAGAGCTCCGGGAGTTGACGTCACTTCTCCCGGGATGCAACAGTTCAAATCGAAACGGCGCCATATTGGCATGCAGAAGCCTGCAGCTGGACTATTTATTGTCAGAAAACTCAAACAGGAAATATGGTAGATTCCTGATGTGCCCCAGGATGCAGAACAGACGCGGACGACATAAGGAATGAGCCATCTACAGGATTCCCCAAGATCCGGAGCGCCGCAAACGTTGGATCATTGCAGTAAAATGCGCTAGTGACCGGGCTAAAATGAAGCTGTGGGATCCCGAGAGTAAAGGTTTTCGCTTATGCAGCGACCACTTCATATCAGGTACTTAAACCAACGTTTCCTCAACTGTGTATGGTATTATTTTAAATGCTTTTATTACAATTCTTAGTGGGCTTCCTAAACTTATTTTGGCGTGGCTTTTTCTGTCTTATTACTCATAGCAACAAGTAAACGTCACGTTAAACGTTGCCTCGTGAGTTCTGCGTGCTGCCGTTTACGTGTTTTATGATCACAGCAATTAACCGGCTAAGCTGTATTTCATTTTAAGCAATGGTTGATCAATTGTCAGATCACACATAAAAAGCACTTTGGATTGCTATTATCGGTCTCACCGAGACAGATCTCAGACAGATCCTGAGACGCTCCTGCCTGACATATTTATTTTATTCACGGAAAACAATCAAACTAGTGATTTCTCTTGGCGTTCAGTTTATACATTCAAACAGCACAGCACTCCATTTAAACTACTTATGTGTAAATCTGTTATTTGTCCATCCATCCAATTTCATCCGCTTATCCGGAGTCGGGTTACGGGGGCAGTAGCATCGAGAGGCCCAGACTTCCCTCTCCCCAGCCACTTGGGCCAGCTCCTCCGGGGAAATCCCAAGGGGTTCCCCGGCCAGGTCCGGTAAGAAGTCCGCTCCGACAGCTTCTGGCGTTTTTAAAAAGTATCCCAGGGGCACGATAAGGGTCGGAGATGTTTAGTCTATTTAATTTCTGACTATATAAAACGATTTCTTCGGTTTTAAAGTGTGAAGTAAACTCAGACGAAGTCAAATCCAAGCCAATACCGTCCATGTTCATGTTTACGATCCGTGTTTACCTTTTTTTCCTGCCAATATGGCGTCTACTAACTGAGTCACGTGGGGTCCGGAGCTCTATAGTGAGGATAAGGAAAATGTTTAAGTGGCTCATTGAATTTATAAAATGATGAGAGGCTGGAGTAACTTTCTAAGTTCACTTGTTTTTTCAATACATTTACAGTAGTCTCTAGTATAAAACAATGCCTTGTCAGTTGAAAAAAGGGGAATAAGGCTCTGGCACTCCTGTTTCATGAAGTAAAATTTTGTCTAGTCCTGACATTTTGACATCTCGCTTCTGACTGGCTAAGAGCAGCGTGACTCTACCACTGGCTCCATTAGGGGTGGGAATCAAAAACTGGTTCTTGTTGAGAACTGGTTCCCACTGTTTCATTTCCTAAGAATCGTTTGCCATTTTTGCAAACGATTCTATCAATTCCAGTCTGTGTTAATGACGTCACCACGCAAGTCGTGTAGCTTACGCATTAACTCAGATGGAAACATGGCGCCTAAGCGGCACAAGCGCTCGGTATTTTGGTTGTACTTTACAAAATAGGATGTCAACAGGGCAACTTACAATACTCGCAAAGTAGATATTTCATCAGAGGGAGGAAACACCACGAATATGCAAAAGCATTTATGCACAAAATATGCGATAACTTTAAAGGTGCATTATGTAGAAATGAAGTAAAAATGACATACTGTGGTAAAATGTGGTTACTGCAACTACAACTCTGGAGCTTTTTGCCGGCGCTGCAGTACTAGCTTGTAGGAGACGCGGCACCCCCCACACTGTTGGTAAACAGTAGTTACGCCCCTCCTTCCTTTGTTTTGGAAGGAGAAAAACTGACAATCCCCGCAGCCAGCTGGATATGAAACAAGTTTCAGTTTAACCTTCCTTCCAAAATGACTGGAACATTAGACTTGTTTGGGATTTTCTCATTGTAAAATTCTCATTACTTTCTTACATTCTGCACCTTTAAAGTGAATGTTGTGTTTTCCACCCGCTCCGGACTAGAGCAATGCAGCAGCAGCAACGTTTGTACATCCTTCTGTTAATACTGCAGGTAACCAACTCCCACCCCTATAATCCATTGTCTTTACGATGTTTTCTCTCCACAAATAGCATACGCCTGAAGGAGTTCTGCCATGTTGTGGAGTTGCTAATGCTAACGGTTAACTTCTACCAGTCGAGACATGATCTGCTATCTCCTGGATGCTAAATCAACAACAGCCTTCCTTGTTGTCAGCCAAGACGGGTGAGTCCATGACTGCTAATTTTCAGTGGGACATAGATCTGTCAGACTGAGTGTTTGCCCGTCTACTTTCTATTGGTGGCTACTGCAGGTAATAGGGGTAGAAGACCATTGTTGCATTCGGCCTGCACGTTACACTCAGAGTGAATGATCGTATTTTAAAAATAACACGTAAAAAACGGTTTCTCAGAGAACTTGGGTCTGTAAAATCTCATCTGTGATGAGAAGAATCTCGTATGCTGGTTCTTCTCACCCACCCGAGCTCCTGCCCTGCCCTCTGGTACCGGCAGTCAAATGTTCTGTACAGTTATTTTGTGATCTGTAGGCCTACAGAGGGTGAAGCCCTTTGTGTGACTGAAGAGAAGAGCTGAACGGTGAAGACGGTAAAGTGCTACTGCGGACTGGAGGCACCCTGATTTTAAAAAGCACAGAAACACACATGAGACTAGCAAACATTCCACAAGGAACAGCACGGAAATTAAATAAGAAACATTTAAAAACATTTAAAATAAGATGTAAAAATAAACTAAAGCTCTGACTCATTATACAGGCAGTGTCTTGTCTTCATCACAGGTGAGACTCTGGTTCTGTCCTGTGGTGCTACGAGCTGGTTCAGGATCTGATTGCTTCAACTGCCAACTTCTCTATTAAAGGGTTGAAATAAACTTGGAGACGCACGTTTGAATGTGGTCTGACAGGAAAGACGGTTTAAGGGTGGGGTCAGGGGTTTTCAGTACGACTGTGCTACATTAGGTTGATGCTTCTATTCATACCCTGAGGTTTAGGTCCATCCATTTATCACACTGCTCCTCCACATCCTGTATTTGGTTAATGATTCATTCCACACGTCACTCCCAAAGAAAATAAACCACTCTTACATCGACCGACTCAAATATCTTAAAACCTAAATGAAAACTACGGTGCAAAACTATTTTTCAAGACCCTGTCACACCACTGTGATGCGCACTCGCTGCTCACGTTCGGACGTCACAGTTGTTTAGGAGGAAGACATTTCCTGTACTTTTGTTACCTTCTGGTTGAGTACAGGCCTCGACTCCACGCTTCTTCCTGGTTTAAATGCAGCAATATTTGATTGGAATGATCCAAATTAAAGCTACAGCAAATCAGGACCAAACAAAAAGGCCTATCAGGCACTCAGACGGAGGCTAAAACGATTCTTGTTGCTGAAAGACAAAAATGAAAAAGACAGAGGCGAGGTTCTCCTCTGTTCTCCAGAGCCGGTGTCTCCAGTGTAAAGGGACTGTGGTGATTTTACAGACATTATTGGGAAATGCACGCCACGCCTGCTCCTCCGTGCGCTCTCTTGTCTCTGACGGGGCAGCTCGTATTGGTCACTACGTTCCCAGTCGCAGGCAGGCCACGCCGTCGCTTTCCTGGCTCAGCTCTCTGTCCCTGTCAGCACCATCTTGCCCCGGGGAGCCCAGCGTCCTGTGGGGGTGGGGACTTTTGACCGACATGGAAGCCAAACTCAGGGTCCGAGACGGGTGAGGCGAGGGGGGACGGTATCTGCTGCTGTTAATACGAGGGTCTGGGGAAAGAGAGGGGGAGGAGTCCTGGTGCCTGTCTCCACCTGTCTGCGACCCCTCATCTAAGGGGCTTTCAAGGTCAGAATCCCCTTCTTCGTCATCCTCCTCCTCTTCCTCCAGGGTGAGTTCAAACTGGAATTTGTCTCCTCCCGCTCCCCCTCCTGTTGAGGAGATAGCTCCTCCAGCTCCCACAGCTCCGTCTGCTGGTCCCACCTCAGCATGGTGTTCATCTGGGCTCGTAGGCGACGGGCTGCGGGGGATCATGCTCTGGTACCACTCCCTGTTGTCCTCCAGCGTGTCCAGGATGTCCTGAGCATCAGGGTGCACCAGGTCTGCCCAGGTCTCCCACAGAGGATGCACGATGTAGTCAATGAACCCCACCTGGTGACAAACATTGTTACAAACAAAAACAAAACAAAAAAAATAACAACTGAACTGAAGGACATTCTGAGGTGTATTACCTGGCTCTTTTCTATGGAGGCGTTGTGTTTGTCACACATGGGACTGATTTCCATGCCCTTGTCCCGCTCTCTGTCTCCCTGTGTGAAGAACTCCACCATGATGCGGTCCGTCCACTTCCGGTAAAGCTCCAGTGGTTTGGTTGGGTTGCTCAAGTCAGCACAGTGGACCATGTTCTGTAGAACCTGCAGAAACACAAAAACTCACCATGCTACAAACTGCTTTGTTTATATCACATTTGTGGAGTCTAAACATCTTGTGTGTATTATGGGCACTGGATGATGTTTGGATCTCCTCTAACCTGGATGCGGTCAGAGTAATTGTCGAGTAGCAGGACTCCCAAGCTCGTCACCTTCTTGGTCTCCACCATCGTCTTCATGTCTGCCAAGAAGTTCATGTGTTTGGACATATCTGTGGCCAGCACCTGAAGAGGTTCCCAACATTACAGTTTAGAAAACAAGTATTACTATAAAGGCCTTTAACAACATTAAGTAAATACAGAACCAGTTCTCAAAGCCCAGCTGATCTGAGAACCGCATTAGTATTTGATAAATAAACAAAAGAATCACCGACCATGTCGATCACCATCTTTCGGAGGGAGTCCTTCTGCTTCTTGCTGAGGTTCTGGAAGATGTCACAGTTTTCTTCTTGCAGTAGTTTGAAGCCCACAGCGAGATGATGGTTCTCCAGAACTGAGGCATCGTTGTACATGAGAGCTAGCTCAGAACCTGCAAGGGGGTCAAGTCAAACGGTCAAAATCAAACAGAACGATTACAAGGCATCCCTACATAAGACGAGGATTTGAAGACTTGTTTTATTCGAACACATTTGCAGTGGTCTCAAGTATGAATGCAAGCCTTGTGAGTCGATTTCAGCGGATAAAGCTCTGGTGCTCCTGATTAAGGAACACAGGTGAGCAAGAGGAAAGGTGATATAAAGACGACAGGATCTGGAGTCTTATGCCCTGATATTTGGACATCTCGTCTCTGACTGGATAATAGGAACACAACTCCACCACTGATTCCATTTGCTCTGCAACATTAATGTTTTATCACCACAAATAACACAAGCCTGGGGGAGTTCTGCTGTGTGGTGGAGTTGCTAAGGCTAACGGTTAGCTTCTACTAGCTTAGATGTTCTTTGATGTTTCCTGAACGCTAAACCAACAACAGCCTTCCTTGTTGTGAATCCATGAATGTTAATTTTTAGTGTGGCGTAAATCTAACTGGCTTTTCTAATCTGAGCGTTTCCCTGTCTATCTTCCATTGACGGCTAATGCAGGAGATAGGGGTAGAAGATCAGATTTCAAAAAGAACAAGTAAAAAACGTTTTCTCAGTGAAATTGGTCTTTCGTGGTCCTCCACACGTCACTCTACAAAATAAAATAAACAAAGGTGCCAAGACTTACCTTGTTAAAACTCAAATAATGCTTTAAAAGCTAAATAAACACTTTTATTTCAAACATGCCAACATTAGTACATTCATTTAGTTTTTCTAAATAAATCAAATGTATTTTTGGTTATGTGGAAACCATAAAATGTAAAAGGAAAACACATTTTTCATTCAACATAACTTTATTTTATTGTTTTCAGATTAATCCAAATCTGGTTTAAATATTTTGTGGGACTGAACAAATTTTAGACTAAACCAACAAAAGGGTTCTGGTTTACTGATGTCAATACTTTGAATTTAAGAAGACTAACAAAACAACAAGCTTTTTTCATTTCACTAAAACTTTTACCCATTTTTATTGTATGTGTGCTCCATCAGGTAACTCAACTAATTTAATAATTGTACTGAACCATGATAAAATGTAATAATTGATAACTGCCACAAAAACATGTGAATCACGCTCCCTGAGAAATCTGAAATTATTAGAGCATTCTTTAATATAAATTAGGGCCGTGACTCAATAAAAAAATTGTATAGAATTAATTAGAGGCTTTGTAATTAATTAATCTAAATTAATCACATTTTTAGAGTGTTTCTGTTTTAACTTAAACTTCTGTTTTCAACTTTAAGACATGTTGTTTGTGATTGTTTACAGAGTAGTGAGAACACGGAGCGTTCTCCCAGCGGCAGCCAGATGCCTCTCATTTGTCTGACTACTTTCATAAACTACTGTTAGGGCAAAGAATTATTCTGTCTGGAGCTTTCAGCGCTGCACAGATGTTACGTAAATGTTAAAAATATAGCTTACTGCAACTTTTGTAAAGTTTCCGGTGCCACCAGGCAGCTGCAGCAGAGACGATCTCTGAAAAATGTCCGCGACACGGACTCCGTTGTTGTCTGGAAGTTTTTTTTTCCAAGTTAAGAAAAGAGGCGGACGGGTTTCCTAAATCCTGCATCAGTCCAAGCAAGGCAACTTCTTTCTGTTTTTATTCTGATTTAGTAGACATTAGCACTGTGCATTGTTGTGTGCGTCAGTGATATTCGGTCTACGAGGAAATCATGCAATAACAAAGGTTCCGCCTTTCTCGAAATGCAAGCTGTGATTAAATGCGTAAATTTTTTTTAATGCGTCATTTTTTTCTAATTAATTAATCATAATTAACGTGTTAAAGTCCCGGCCCTAATATAAATACATGGTTTTTAGTTCTTTTAGTTACCTGAACCTTTATTTAAAATGAATGCGTTTACAATCAATTTAATTGTAAATAAATGTGTTTATGTATTTATGAAGATGGTGCAGAACCAGAGAGGAACCTACTGGTGTTAATGAGGAACTGGTTGGTGACACCTGGATGGTCGACATCGTGGATGGCGCTGGCGAACAGAGCGGCCATGATCTCCAGGTCTGTGAACACGGCCTTGAGTAAACAAAGACAAACATTCAGAACAAATCAAATCTCAACTGGAAATGATACAAAGAATTACAAAGACCAGCTCACCTCTAAAGCAGGAGTGGACAGGAGGACGTGGGTAGACTGCACCACGTCAGCTGCATGGATGTTGTTGTGATACGCTACGTCCATGTGGTAGTGGTCCTCCAAGGTCATCATGAACGTAATGAAGGTGTCGATAGGCACCTTAAAGGTTTTCAGAAGGTCGCGCTCCTGACAGAGAAGAAAACAAGACATCAACCCCTGAACGACCTGCTCTGGTGAGGAATTCTGACCAAACTGAAATGTTCCGCATCGACACCCTACCTGGAAGATGGAGTACATGATCACCGTCAGAGGACGATTTCCTGAATATTCTGCTAATTTGAAAATATCCATACCCCAACGACTAAGGTCCTCGATTTCCTGTGAGGCGGGGAAAAGGACACGTAAGAGAACACAGTGAGATTTCTGTCGGTGTGTTGGACAGCGATTCTACCTTTGCCAGCTGGCTCTCGTGAGGTGTGTTAACTCCAAAGCGAGGGATGCAGGCAGACGCTAAGCTTGGACTCTGTGTGGCCTTTTTCACACCACTGATCTGTGACATCGGCCTCTTCTTCTTCTCTTTCTCCTTTGAAGGCGGAGACAGGATCTCCACGTCATGTTGCTTTTCTGCAACACAAAAACAGACGGATACAGTTGAAGGGAAACCTGTGGGGAAGGGGGCTTTGCACCGACTCACTACATAGTGTAAAATATCATTTGGGGAGATCACCCATACTTGAGTAAAAAAAAAAAAAAAAGCAACAGTTGAAATTTGGTGATTAAAAAACAAAATCAAATCTGAAAACCCAAATTTGTAAACTAAAGTGTGACCCCGATCTTACAATCCCGGTCTGACCTCCCCCCTGCTTCCTCACAGAATGAAGCAACACTTAAAGCCAGTTTTTTACATTTAAACTCACATCTTCCTGCACATATGCAAGCTTCAGTCAACTAAAAATCACACATCACCCTAACCCTAAACGCTGAGCTGAACCCAAATACTAAATATCACTAAACCATACTAAATATCACTAAACCATACTAAATATCATTAACCATACTAAATATCACTAAACCAACCAGGAAGGCAAGGAGCCCTCCATCCTGGTGACACCACGGATGAAATGATCAGGATTCTCCGCTGACAGATTCCCCTCCAAATGACTAAAACCATTTCCTGTTTGCAGAATAACAATCCACACTCTAGAAGCTAAAACAAGTCAAACGCGGAAACAAATATATTTCCCGTGCTTGTGATGAAAGAGGCTTTTTAGCACAACACATAAAAAATGACCTTGTGTTCAACAGCATCTCAAAAACACATTTCAACACAAGTGGGACAAACGATGAACATATGATATGCAGTTTTCTGACGTGAAGGAATTTAAATGTAGGAAATATTATTGATGATGCTTCACAGGCTGGGCATTTCTTAGCCCAGTGAGTAACGATCACAATGAGAGAAACAACAGACTCCATCTGTTTCTGGTTTGGTGACATAAAAGGTGCTGTCCCAGGAGACATGCTTGTGTTAAAATGACTCATCTGTTTCCGAATATACCAAATAATATAATAATCCTGCTTTGACATCACGATGAGACCGTTATACCTCATGTGCACACATCATCTCTCCTATCTTCCAGCCACATACTCCCTCTTCCTTTCACAGCCAGGCACCAGCGACTGCCTGAAACCCCCCAGATCTGAGCCTCGATACAAACACACGACACCGTAAAGACACACAACGACCTGAATGGCAGCTTTGCAGGAGGCACCGTCTGGCTCCTCTCACCTCTCTCACAATGCCTCCTCTTCCTTACAGCCAGAGACAAGGAGCTCATTTCCAAACGCAACCGAGCTCGAGGGACTCATCTTAAAACAACGTCTGAGTGACAGCGCCATCCTCGTTCGGCTGGACCATCCTGCCAAAGGGGCTGCTGAAGACTGAATCTCCTATTGATGAAACACGCCGTTGAATAATATTGAACCCCGTTGCCACGACAACGCCACACAATGTGTCCGGGAATGCTCTGCTGCTGCACCTCCTTTCGCTTCAGAGACGGAGAAATCCTCACCTTCTTCTTCTCTTTCAGAAACACCCTTTTTTTTGGGCTCATTTAAAAAGAATTGCATTCTACACTTCAGTTCCTCCCACCTTTTGTTTTATCATCTTCTCCAATAAAATAACATCCTCATTTTAAAAAATGTCTATTTTTGCATCATTTTCTTTTACCTTCCATTTGAATCTCTTAGTCTGGTTTTATACAAACATTTACTGGGAAGCGTTCAGATGTGAATAAAGCTAACAGCACACCTTTAATAAAACAGGTGATGCATTCATGCAAATCAGACTTTTTTTTAGATCTCAGCCTCACCTGAACCGCAAAACACTGACATGTGTTGCTCTGCAACAAAGGCTTTAGGAACATTTGGGGGTATATAACTGTACCTGAGGCGACGTTATGTGAGACAATCTACAAGCAAAAATGCGTCGTTAAAAGTGTGTGATCCACAGCTCAACACAGTCATCTAAAAACACACGTCACAGCATAATTTTAAAGTTGATGGAGTTTTGACTTCACCAGGTGTTTCTGTCTTCTCAAACCCCCCAACGACTCGCCGTGGATGGCTGCTCATATCGAGCCAGGTTCTGTTTGGGGGCTTCTTCCTGTCAAAGCCCGTGGGCCGCCATCCAGCATGTTTTAGTTGTTTCCCTGTTCCAGCACACTTGATTCACCTACTCGGCAGCTCACCGATCTTTACAGATGCCTGTTAAACAGCTGCTGGTTAAAATCAGGCGTGTTGTAGCAGGGAAAAAAACAAAACATGCTGGATAGCGTTCCTCGAGGACCAGAGTTGCTTACCTGTGTTAAAGGGGAACGTTTCCCCTCCACTGCCGCTGCATGCTTGCTTACCATAGGGATTAGTGTAAAGTCTCTCACACAAGCCAGTGACATGATGCACTCTGCTGGGTTTTCTTCCATAGGGAATCTTTTATCCAACTGGCATAATGAACTGAACTCAATGCACTTATAAGTAGGTTCAATTGGAATGTTTGTGAAGTGACACTTGTTGTGACCTGGTGCTGTATAAAGATACTGACTTGAACTGAACTCACCGAGGAAGGTGTTGGCGATATAATTTGACACCTGATTCCCTGAGCGGCTCGTCTCCGACAGCTGTGTCAGCTCGCGGTTCAGCATCCTCTTAAACTGTATCAAAGAAACAAGAAACACCAACAAAAACGTGGCATTAACCTGAGTGGATTACACACAAATAAACACACGTCTGGCCTTTTAACTCATTCACTGCCAAATAACGACTTAAGTCGTCATTTGCATTTTGTTACTGTGTGGGCATCAGAACGAGCCCCCGCGCCGAGAGAACAAACATCTCAGCTCTGAAGCCGATCTTCATCCGCATACGCCACACGTCACGTGATCAGGAAGCAGAAAATCCATGTGTTAGGAGATTGTTTTGGGCCGTTGCTGTAAAAAAAGTGAGGCGCGAACCGGAAAAGCATCTGCCGATCACAATTCAACAACGGATTATGAAAGAACAGATAACGCTCGAAACGCGTGGATGATGTAAGAGGTGAGTCTCCGCTTTGTTTTGGTTGTTTTTGTGTCGACATCATCCTAGCGTGCAACGTTCTGTGACTCCTAAAAAAAAACTGTAAAAACGGTGAGAAACGCTGGCAGCGAATGAGTTAAAGAGCTGATTTTTCATCTGTTAGGTAACTGTGTAGCGATCTTTTTAGAAGGTAAATAAATACACGTTGATTGTACCATTGAAGATAAGTGAAAAACAACGATAAAAAGCTTTTTAGACTTCCACTAACTGGACTTTTTTAGAGAAATCACTAATAGGTGCCTTCTGATTTCAGTTTGCTCGTTTCGGCTCACTTGTGAACACTTTTAAATCTAGAACGCTTTAAAAAGTTAAGTATGTCCCACACTTAAAACTTCCTATTTTAACTAAAGAAGAAGGAAAAAATGAAAAAAGTTCAAAAACCAGCTGTTTTCAGTTTTTTAAAAACATGAATTATTAACAGATTCTGTACAGTAAAAATCTCTGAATCCCTTCCAAAAGCCTTTAATGACAACCGTTCCTTGTTGAATCCATTTAAGAGAAAATCTATCCAGAAAGCTGGCGTGTATGGGCAGGTTAACACAACAGAACCGTTTCTACAAATGTGTTTATTGTGATCAACTTGTTTTCCGTCTGTAATGATGAATAACTGACACAAAATTGTTTTGATTTAAAAGCACAAAAGAAAACAATGGAAAAAGTGTTTGAAGTGTTTCTGGAGGAAAATATAAAAATAATGACACCACTGACACCAAAAGTTTGTTCCTCAGTAGATTTGATCACTCTGGTAGTTTCCACGGCGATTATGTAACAGCTTCGGCACGCGGCAACTGAGGGAGGAGGGAAGGGAAAAGCGATCGGGCAGAAAGAGCAATGCTGCAGTTTTCAAACAACTACTCTGTGATCCTGGAGCTACGACAGAAATCTGCCATTGTTTATGGTGGATCTCCTGTCTCCTGCTCAGGTAAATGTCTTCATCTCATGCAATCACAAAAAGACACATTTACACACTAAATCCCTTCAAACCAAAGCTCTGATGAGGATGCTTTAACTTTACATGCGCATCCTGTTTGTCACACACATTTTGGAGTTTGAGCCTGTTTGTTTAATCTGTTCCTGAGTCAGATTCACTCAGCATTCTGCCACCTATAAGCCATCAGTACATCCCACTATAAACAAGGACCGCCAGCATCCCTCCCCGACACTCACCTGTCTGAGTCTCCACCACAGAGCAAACCAGAGCGCCAGTAGAAGCATGGCAGCCTTCGCATGTCGGTGTAAAAGCAACTAAAACCCAAGTTTGTCTGCTTCAGTGATCGGCTCTAATTTCCCCTCTAAGTCCTGCAGGATGAGCTGTCTGTGGCTCAAAACAGATCAAGATGGAAGTGAAAGTTCCCAGAGTCCCAGGTGCTGATCTGAAGATGAAGGGGTGCAACAGAGATGAAGGGGGGGAGTTTGGAAAAGAGCTCTAACAGCAGGAGACATGGGGTGTGACTGCAGTGACTTATCCAGCTACGGTTACACACCATCAATGAGAACGAGGGAAAGAGGGAGAGGCAGTGAGGAACCCCCGCCCCCCTGTCCTACATGCTGTCCGCCATTTCTGTCCAATCACAGGCGCCTGGCTGCAGGGGCTGGGTGGAGGAGAGAGATGTGATAGGCTGACTCTGGGATGCAGGAACCACACGGGGAGGAGAAGCTGAAAGAAGTGATGCTAATTAACTCTTTCAGAGGAGGGGAGTGATACTCATGAACTCTGGTGTTTGTTCCCACAAAAAAGATTTTTTAATTCTTCTTTGACTATTTAAACGCTTAATCTTTTATTTTCACGGATATGAAACATTTTCTGCTTCATGTGACCTGAATATGATGTGATGTGTAAAACTGCTGTAGAAAAGATAAAAATGTTGATTTCTAAATTTAGCTTTTTTATACTCAGTTTTACCAAAACAATTTAAATAAATCAAATCTTGCTGAGTTTATATACAATTAAATTAGCTGTTTGTTCACCTTATTTGATGCCATCTCGCTGACTGAGTGTCTCGTCTGCAGCGTCTCCAGCTGGTCCAGACACCAGTCCAATTCTTCCAGTGTTTCCACCGCCAGCTTCTGATAGGGCTCCTCTGAAAAGTGACAAAAACACACACGGTGGGTCAGAGATGGAACCAAAACATCCATGTCTTTCATGCTGCAAGACTTATAATTTTAAGTAAGTTAAGGAAACCTTGTTCATGAGTGACAAAAGCTGGGGACACCGTCGTACCTGAAAGACATGGTTTGCACATAGGAGGCTGACTGGTGCCTGTCGGACGTCTGAAACACAACACAAAGGGTTAATTTAGTAAATTAAACAAAGACAGCAAGCAGTTAGTCATTCAGCTGCTTTCTTGTTCTTACTTGTTTCCAACACGGTCCTGAAGGTGTGTCAAGGCAGCAACGTTACTTCTCACAGTTCGAAGACTGGCCAGAACCTGAGGCAGAAAAACTAAATTATACATTTTTGCACAGAATCAGAACTACCTTTCTAGGTGTCACTAACACCATGTAAGGTGGGCTTTATTATAGTGTGAAACTGCAGCCAGCCTTTAACATTTGTAACGGAACGGAAGACTGTGTTTCTTTCCCTTCTTAGCTCAAGACCGGTCTGCATGAGACATAACTCAAGGTCTCATGCATTCCTTCTAACCTGCTTATTTTCAGCTCAACAGAAGAAAGAAGAATGAACTCTTTTCTTTTAATTAATCAAAGAACTCTATTTTAATAAAGCTAATCCATCAAAGTGTTAGTCAACAAATAAGATGTGACTAGTGAGTAAGGTGGTTCGTGAAGGCACGTGGATTATCTGGACAGCGTAGATTTTACAACTCTTGTTTGATGAAAACATCACAGCAGAAAACAGCAAGTCTGTGTCTGATGTATTGTGGCCACATAAAACAGTTTTCACTGCACTCATTGATGGATTAAATAGATTAATGGCATCAAGTTGGGTAAGGACCTACACATCAGTGTGTGTGACAACTAATGGGACTTTAACTTTAACTTAACTTTAAAAGTCAGTGTGTCCGAGCATGGCCTGCTGAGATTACAGCTTCAGGATATGGCAGCGTGAATTAGATCTAAATACAAAAAGTGAAAGTGAAATCTTCTTTCTTTTACAATTGTTTACGCAATGTGTTTTTAGCTCTGTTGGACTCAAGAAGACAGAAAATAATGTTTTTATGATTTAAACAGTTGTGAATTAGTTAGATTGACATTGCATGAGGTCTCGAGGGCCATTACCAATTCTTGACTCCTATTCCCAAGTCCGGTTTGTCTCAAAGAACTATAAATAACTGAAAAATTCTTTCTAAATATCTATAAAATTATGATCCTTGAAGTAAAAAAAAATTCCACATGGCGGATCTGTTGCTGCTAGCATGAATTAGCACATAGCAACGAGTGTTTCTGCTTAGCACTGTTGTACTTCAGATTTCTAATTTTCAGATTATCAATCTCAGATTAGGTCAATTACAATGAATATTGATAAATGATAAATGACCCACACTTGTATAGCATCTTTCAAAGTCAGAGGACTCCAAAGCGCTTTACACTAGAGTGTATCCTTCATCCATCCACACACTGATGGTGATGAGCTACAATGTAGCCACAGCTGCCTCGGGCTACACTGACAGAGGCGAGGTTGCCGAGCACAGGCTCCACCAATTATGACATACAGTCAGAAAAAATAATCTTTGGGTGCATTTGTGTCACTGGTGATGTCGGAGCATTGGTGAGAAATGAAAAAGTGCAAAAAGCCCTAACAAAACTTTGGCTTTGCAGATTTTGAGTTTCAGCTGAAATCACAGGAGTCGTATAGTTTGATAAAACAGGGAACATAGCAGCAGTGTGACTAACCTGTGCAAAGGGAGTCACTATCATGTCTTCTCCATGCCTAAAACAAACAAAACAAACATCTGGTGAAAACGTGAGAGGGAAATGTGATTTCAAACTTCCAAATGATGTTAAAAACCATCAAAAACAAACGATGACAAACTGGAGAAAAACTGCATGTGGTCCAAATACAAGAGTGGGAAAACTGGGAAAGGGTCACATTAGTTGCACAAATATATTTTACGAGTTGCAGCAGCTAAAAAGGGAAGTGGATGTTAGAACAACTGAGGAGTTACGATGAACCAGAAACAAACCTGTTTCCTTGAACTTCAGAAATCTGGAGCTGTGCACAGGTAAAGGAGCAGCGCTCATGCTCTGAGTGTGGTTTGAAAAGGTGAAGCTCTTAAGAAGCTCTAACATCACATCATGCACCTGGAACGACTTCAGGGTAAAACCATGCTGCTAGGGGACGGTAAGTCAACCTGTGCAGCGGAGTCCAGTAACAGTTTTGATGCTGCTCAGACTTCAAAAATCTGTGTCTGCACATGATATAAACTGTTCTAATGTGACTTTATAAGCATAATTTCTGCCACATGCTGGCTGGGACTTTAGTTCAGGTTCAAGATGAGGTGACGTGGAAGCAGAGGGGGTTGAAACATAGGACAGCCCAAAGAGACAGACAGGAATAAAAACACAGCAATCTTCACATGTTGTCTCACCGAGGCAGCCAACTGACTTCCCAATGCTTCAATCCTTCCTCCCTTCAAAACAAAGGAGCGACAGCTATTGGTGGTTGAGGCCCCATTTACATTTTGACTGGCTTCAAACAGACTTTAGCTGCACAGAGAAACCTTTAGCTGTATAAACAGACAACCTTTTTTCTGCTGGCAGCAGGCAATTTAAACCCAGATACTTACAGACGAGACTTTGGGTTTAATGTAGTTTCGATAGAGGATTTAACAACGGAGGATTTTTGGTCAAACACCGAACTGTAAGCATCTGTTTGTTTGCTGATAATTTTGCTAACAATGATGTAATTCTCAACATTTTTTTGCAGTGCACCCAGGTGAACTTAAAAGCCCCAGTGTGTGAAAAAAGTAGACTCTTTAGCGCCACACAGTACAGAGTACCGGTGGGTATCACAGCTATGGTAGCCCACACACATCAAAAAGGCAATGTGTCATCAACTTCTTCCAATTTTCAATTCAGCAATCAGCTCCATTATTTTAATAGGGTCTATGCTATGGACCCCTGGATAACTTCCGGGTTGCAGTAACGTTCGTGTTCTCTATCCTGTTTTTTACTGCCAAGAATAACGGTCAATCAGAACCAGAAGGGTTTTAGTTCCATGTGCAAGAAGATTCACAACATGAGGAAATTGCTGCTGAACAGTCAGGTGCAAACACAACACAGTCAAGTGACTGAAACAATGCGACTGGAGTGAGCAGTCCTAGGATTGTCATTCACAAGTCCAACAACAGAGGGGACGAAACTGTTATTGTGGCAAGAGGTTCTGGTCCGAATGGATCGAAGCCTCCTGCTAGTTGGGAGGCTCCTCCAGGGTGAGACGGGTCAGCTGTGATCCGACCTGCATGCCCCAATGTCCTGGAGGTGTACAGGTCCTGTACTAAAGGAAGTTTGCAGCCAATGACCTTCTCAGCAGAGCGCACGAATCCAGGCCACATTTAAGATGCCACATGCAAATAGTGACAAAGGTTTTAAGTAGCATGAGTACACCTACATTTATTATGAAGGTGAGTTAACAAACCTCTGCTAAGTGATGACACATGCTCGCACTTCACTAGCCAAATTTAGCATGGTGTGAATCAACGCTAACAATGTTATCAGAGACAAAGGGTAATAGTTTTATCGTTTATGATAACTCTGATAGCGTTGTTAGCGTTGCTTCCTAGTAAAAAGCTAGCACGTTGGCCTAGAAATCTAGAACTTCTAGTCACGCTCTATTGGAACCTCCACAGCCCGGACAGTCTGATGCCGTGCCAATCTCAGCGCTCTATCAGTTTGGAGGGTGTGTTGTTACTGCGACTTAGCAAAACTAAAATAGTGATGGCTTGTTTGAAATGGCTTTGGCATCAACTTTAGACTATATAGACTTCATCTGACTCAAGGGCAGATACAGGAACGTAAGTCCTTTATTTAGAAAAATAATGTATTTGCATCTTCTTGGATGGTGTAAGGCCGACTGCCCTCTTACTGACATGCGTAGTGGTGAGTATGTCACGTTGTTTGTTGTCTAATAGCACGTGGAGACAGTTTGAAAATCAACCGCAGATTCTATCCCACGACTAAAGCCTGACTCATGCTTAAGCAAAGGCACATTTGCGCCCCCGCTGCTGCAGCGTCGTATCTCCTCTGCATTCATACTGGCCCGACCCTGTTGCAAAGAAATTCTCCGCCAAAACAACAGAGGGCGCACTCCTATGCAGGTGTGCATACTCTTGTAGTGACGTGTCTGCCCTACTACTATTTACTATTTGCGACGCACATATACTCGCAAAAAGATGGACGACACAGACACAGAGCGAATCATTTTATTGAGCAGGAGCTGCTTGAGCTAGAGGAACAACTGTTATTAGAAAGAGCACAGCGAGAACGACGAAGGAAGAGGCATCGGTGGTGTGTAAGTCCATTGTCAACACTTGCGCTGTTTACATTTTTTAAGGGAAGCTACATCGTGCCGGAAATGACGTTGGGTTGTTTGGCTGACCAATAACAGACGTCCAGCATACAACGCGGCCGTCGGATGTTTAGAAAATAGAGCTGGACTCCAACCGACGATCCAACAGTGTTGGATCGCCCATACGACGTTGCATCATGGCGATCCAACAGACCCGACATGCTGGAGCAGTGTCAGTATGAATCAGCCTTAAGAGTCGGTTGTGGCCAGACGATATATTCACATATGTACTGTAGGATAGCTTGCCAGGCTACTAGCATGTACCATTAAGCAACTCATGGCAGAAGCTTGCTAACTTGCCTTCAAAGTTATGAATGTCTGTAAACACGTACAATTTTAAACCTTAGTCTTCCATTGTGCCATCTTAGATGTAGCCCCGATAATTCCGTAAACATTGTTGATATTATCTTCGGCCGGTCCTGCATACAAATGACATGGAGAACACGAAGGTTACTGTGACCCGGAAATTCAGCTGGCTAAAAAGTCAGGAAGTGTCAAACCAGGGGTCCGTGGCAAACAGCCTTTTACCATTCTAAACTAAATTTTATCTAAAAATGTGTTGAGCAGTAAAAACGGAGAGGCGGAGGTGTGTCACATGTGGATGGAACAAGGCAAGCAACCCAAGAGGAAGGAATAGAATTTCCTCAAACCATCAAGGTTTTTACAGAGAGAACCGACACCACCCCTATATCAAACATGTCCCTAAACAGCTACCGTATTTTAACACGGGGCATGACTATGGAGTGTCAACCACAGTCTAAGTGTATGAAAAAGTACATTTTCAAGCAAATAGGAATACTTAAAAAACATGTTGGTGAGAAAATGTAACGATAAAAGAACGGGAAACTAGATATTAAACGTGTCAAAATATTACACTGGGGCTTTAACACCAATAATGATTCTGATATTATCAACAACTTTTTTATTTTGTTCCAGTGAAGCGCCTCGTGGTTTTGTCTTGAGGGGTTCTGTACAAAAAATAGTTTCTTCTTCTTCCTGTTAAACAAAGGATCCCTTTATTAACGTTCCCAATTTTGTTAACTAATACATGTCCTTAAGATTAGGACAAAGAAGAGGGTCTGCTTACTGCATTACTTAATATTAACATTAATATTAAGCAGTGTTTAACACTTTATTTAATTGGTTTATTAATGCTTAATAATGCACTAAGTAACATTAATAAAGAGACCCTTATTGTAAAGTGTTACCCAAGCATCATGTTTTTTTCTTCAGCTGTGATGCAAATGAAAACAAAACTCCACGATCCTTTTGTTTAAATCTGAACCAAAGTCACAGCTTTTCACTCAAAGGGCTAACCCCAGAAAGCACTTACAGGTCGCTGGCGGTGGACGAGTTACGAGACATGGCTTTTGGTGACAGGTCGAAGTCTGAGTCGGAGCGGTAGAGGAAAGACTCGCGGCGCTGACTGTGAGGGTAGTTCCCCTGCAGAACCAGACCCGAGCCTGGGCTAGTTTGAGAGTCCAGTGGACTGCGACCCACTGACAGGCCATTCTCCACATCAAAACTGCAGAAAGAGACAAGAAATAATAAAATTCAATTTTTTTTTCTAAAAAAAAAAGGCTTTTTTATACTGCCTGGGATTGAATATCTATTGTTTGGAATTGTTTTTCAACCATATCTTTGTGAAAAAACTTAAGTTGCTGCAGTAAGTAAAAATACACATAATGAAGCTAATAAAAGGCATTTAAAAACTAGTTCAAAACATTAGGAACCACCTATAAACCTGCTGTTTGTGTTTTATTGTTTGGTCAAACACTTAAAAATGTCCCTCGGTAAGGGGAATCCTGAAAATGACCTTTTCTTCTCAAACCTAAATGGGTTTGAGAAGAAATTACAGCTTCAAAGGTTTTCTGAGATATTGTAATGATTTACAAAGTAAAAACAAATCTGTTCAAAAACACTAAAGCACTGTCTGAAAATGATTTGTTCCATTGGTAGTTAAGACAGTAGGAAAACTATCTTCCATTTTCAAAATAAAATGTTCTAACAAGGTAATAAAACCCACATGCTTCCGATAATCAGACAGTTTCAGAAGGAAAATTGCACTACCTTTACTCACAGGTGCTAGACGGTTTGAATCACAGAAGTAAAAGTGGGAAATTTCTCAACAAAAAAAACACACCTTTCTCTTTTATTACATAGAATGACTAGCAGCAGACAAAATAAGAGAAAACTACTGTAAACCTGCACCCCTTTGCTAACCATCTGCTAGTGAGCAGCATGATAAAATCACTTCTGGCTGAAAGCGGGACAGGTCACCTTGTGATAACTGGAATTCCACAATCAAATATGCTCTTACGCACATCTTCTCTGTGCTCTCTGTACATGACGCCAGCATGGGCGTGTTTCATCAGTGTGGTTACCTAAACCCTCCGGACCAATCCTGCCATCAGCCCACCACAGGGCGGGTAACCAGCTGCTCTGCTGCTTTTTAACTCAGTCCAACGCCTCAAAATAAACATCACAACTCACTTTGGCCACCATTAAATCGTTTTGAAGTTCTTCCAATTAAGATGAAGTCCTTTCTGCAGACTCTATGCTGCATAATTATACTGTGCCTTGCTTGAAGACACACAGGCTGTTAATCAGGAGATAAAACAAACTACAGGCTCAATTAACTTGATCTAAAAACCCAATAATTGTTGTTTCTCTGAGGATAATTTTCCTTACTGATGTGATTTTCCAGCACTAGTGTGGATGTCTCGGTGACAAACCAACAAGACTTGTCGTTTTTTCTGAATGTGCTTTTGTTGCATCCATTAAATTCCACGGTTGTCCCCCTCCCTCTCTTCACTCGCCCATATCAACAGAAAAGAGAGAGCCAACATTGCCTCTTGGTCTATTTTTAGCTCTGCCTCCAGGGCTCCACCAGAAATAGTTCAGATAAATGAAAGATAGCTGTTATGCAACGGATCCTGAATGAAACAGGCTCAGTTAACAGAAACAGAGAGATGAGGAAGAGGAGGAAGGCTGCATCCAGCACAGTGATGTGTTTAGCAACTCGCACCTGATTGGTGCAATGAGATGGAGAGAGGCAGGGCTGCAGCAGCAGGGTTTGCCTCAATGACACCCCCTTCCACCACTCTTCACCCAGCCCCACTTTGCACCCACCATCCCCCCGCCCCAGCTCGGTGTAGCCGGGCGTGACGAGGCTCCATCAGAGGAGCCCAGCAGTGACGTCAGGAGCTATAAATAGATCAGCCTGACAGGAAAGAGGTGAACTGGGAGGCTTGTGGTGCTTACGTAGATGCCCCTCCCCCCCGTTAGCTCTCCTCTCAGGTTCCAGATAATTTCTCCTCCACACGTTATGTTCATGAGGGATTCTATTTTAAAACTGTACAAGGTATCTCTTCAGAGCAGGGCTCCTGCTCGTGTCCTTATGTTGTACGTTTTTCCTAACTCTCCTTCATCCAGTTGAATTTGCTCCAAATCACCTTTTAAAATCGTAGGCTTTGAATCAGCTGGAAAAAATATCACCTTCATGTGGAGTCTATTTGAAGAGAATCACCAAGGCTAGAAGCAGTTGCACACATAGGAATATAGATGACTATGAAACAGATATAACTAGGATTGATTCATCCTCTGAAAGCGCTTGTTCCTGTAGGGAGCTGGTGCCTGTCTTCAGCAGTGACCGGGTGAGGGACGGGGACACCCTGCACAAGTCACAAGTACAAAACCAGTACTAGAGTCAAAGCTATTCAGTTCCATCATTTATGGAAAAACCAAAATCCTGAACAAACAAAAATACACATGAAAGGAAAATATAACAGCTTATACCAGATTCATTATGTTAAAGGCTGCATCCGCAGATTTAGGAGTTTTCTGTAGCCGTGAAGAAAAAAATAATATAATTTCTAGCAATAAAAACCACAGCTGGACTGCATCTGATGGAGGCACAGCACCCACTACTGAGGGAGATCAGACACTACAGCTGCTGCTGAGGTGTGTCTTTATTTTTAATTATCTTATTCTGTATTTGCTAGTTTTATTTCCGGTTTTTCTTTTTGTTTTCCCGGTCTGAAAACTTGAATTTTATTAAAATAAATTATCCCATTTATCTCCACATCTTCTAACAGCTGTACACTCACTTATATCTTCACCACTCCAATCAAAACCCTGCGATCGCCACTGACAGGGGACACTCACAGGAGGGGACGCTGGCGTCTTGTATATTTAAGACATGTATTAAAACTTGACCTTGGTCAGTCTCCTGCCTCATGCATTGTTCTCCATTTCTCTGACGTACATCAACACTCCCCTTTCTCTCTTTAAACTCTGTTTTATTTAACGTTCCTCTATCTCACACACAAATACATCCTCACCTCTGCTTTTGTTCCCAGGATGTTGAGTTAGTGAGAGAAGTGACAGAAAAAAAAAGATTAGATAGGTTCATTTTTTTATTTTGTTTTGATTTTACGAAACTTTCTTTACACATATGCAACAACAAAATAAACATCCCTGGCTTTAAAAAAAAATCAGACAGTAGCTGCAGTTGTTTTAAATAACGGCGCGTTTGCTCATTGGAGTCTGGACTGAGGGATTTCAGACAGCAGCTCTTACGTGTACGAGAAAGATCAAGAGAAATGCCATCAAGTCCAGATGTTATCTGATGGAGAAATGACACAGACGCAGGACCAAAGGTCATAATCTACACACGCACACACAGTCCGTCCTGTTTTCTTTCCTCGTAGCGTGGGAAATGTGCCGAGGGGCCTCAAACATCACACCGGGAAGGAGCGGTGGGAAGAGGTGAAGGAAGAGCTTGCGAGTGTTTGACGGAGGCCAAGGTTAGTTGAAACCATCACAGTGAGCTTTAGCTCTGAGTCAGAGCTGCAAATTAGTAGACATAGTTAGGGTCCTGATGAAGGTAGAAAAACAAGCATGTATGTTTGAATATCACAGCACATTTGTTCCAAAAGCAGCAGAAAAACAAGCCACTTCCCCTCTTATCTAGGCCGTGCCAAACAGATCCTTCCTTTCACTGTCACTCTGAGGTTTGTACCTCTGGCTCTTTGTGTGTAAATGTCATCATGACTGCACACACAAAGGAGACGTGGAGCATCGGGCTGGGACAAGAACAAGCAGGAAGTGTTTTTAATGCAGTTGGATCCGAGCAAAACAAAGGCAAACATCAAACCGCTACCCTGTAGGTTACCGCTTTGCAGTTTCATGAGTTTGACTAGACACCATTTCCTTTCAAATAACGATAAAAAAAAATAAAAATTATTATTCTGCCCTGTAATCACCAACAGCTCCAGTTTATGTTTGTTACTTTCATTTATAGTTTCCTTTGTCCTCGGTTCACATCTTTGGCTTTTTTATGGTAATTTTTTATGGAATGACTGAAAGACTCGGGTAGTCCAAAGATCCTGCAGATTATTTCACAGACAATTTAACTCAGAAAAAGACTAAATATGTCACAAGTGAGCCATAAAAATAGCAATAAAAGTTAAACAAAGAACAAAACGTTCCTTTTATAACAATTTATATGAGTGTCTGCTCTGTATCTGCTCAGGAGAGAGAGCGGGTTGTCCAGTAATCAGAAGGCTTGAAGGGTTTGATCCTGGCTCCCACCAGATAATGCTGCAGTTGTGTCCTTGGGCAAGACACTTAACCCGCCTTACTTGCTGGTGGTGGTCGGAGGAACTGGCGGCGTCAGTGTTCGGCCACCTTGCCTCTGTCAGTGTGCCCCAGGGCAGCTGTAGCTACATCGTAGGTGATCCCCAGCAGCGTGTGGATGTGTGGCGCTGTACAAATACATTTTTATCTGACACTGGTCCAACTCTTGTCTAGATCAACTTGTGTGTTTTCTGCAACTGATAACAACTAATAACCAGATGCATTTATGGTTTAATACCAGACCTACAGCGGGTTTTTATTTGCTTGTTTTTGGATCATATTAAATAATGGACAGACCAATACACATTACCTTAAAGGTGGTCAAATTTTTTAAGTTGTTTGATCTTTTAATTCAAATTTAAACAATCAGATGTTTTTTTAGATTTTGGTTTGTGGCTACACACATCCAGGCCCGAAGAGGGACAATGTACATCTAACAGATGATTATAGTTTTTCAGGTATTTTATGAAAATAAACGTATAAATTACACAAATCACAAATAAATAGCATATTGCCCCCTTTAAGTGACTTTCATTTATTAAAAAGATTAAAATGCATTTTAAATTAAGTGCTTTAATAGAGCGCTCTGGACTCACAAACCTCCACAAAAAACTGCTGATTCTTTCCCTTAACTTGGACGTTTACTGCTCGTCTCTGTCAGAACAGAGCAAGCGTGTTCAACATCTGATCCCAGAGCAGCTCATGTCTCTAAATATAGACAACAGGAGGAGAAGGCTGCAGCCAGTCATGCCAGCTGGTGTATTTAACAGTTTTCTGTCACCTCTGACCTAAAGGCAGAAGAAGAACTCGTCTTGAAAAACTGCAAAAGCTCAGATTCATGTTCATGATTAAGCAAACTGAATGTTTGAAATGTGATCTAAAACTGATAATAACAGAAAAACAGATCAAGAACAACATTTTTGATTAGTTTCTGTTTAAAATATGTTTCGCTTCATATTTTTTCTTAGTTAAAAAACAATAAAAGAGTAAAAATATTCATATATAACTCTATATTTGTTATATCTAAATGAAATTCTACTTTTAGCAGCCTGGTTCTGTTTTCTGAGACGAACTACGGCTGGAGCTGAACAGGTTAAATTTTTGGAGTTCAGGGTTGATTTGCTCCTCAGGATGGATATCGATCCTATCTGCAGCGATTAGCTCTGTCCGTCCAGCTGGGCAGAAATCCATACAGTGGCTGATCAGCATTGACATCATTAGATACTGGTTAGAAGACTAACACACTGAGCCAAACCAGCCTGGACACACACACACGCACGCACGCACACACACAGAGGTGGTGTGTGATTGTAGCCCCAGCAGTAGAGATCTAGATTTGGCTCCAGCATCGATCCGAAAATCAAACAACCCCTACATCGAACTGGTATACAACTGGGCAGGCCTGTTCAGGGCACCAACATACACTCATACACACACTCATACACACACAAACACACCATCTTTGCCCAGCAACAGGCTATGCTGTGAGAGCTCGTCTAATCATGGTCTTACGGCACTAATTGGAGCCTTTCGGTATCCAGTGATTGAGTCTGGATGTGAGGCAGGAGCGTGCCACTTCCTCCTCTAATTAGCTAAGAAGCAGCCAATCACATCGCTGATCAGCAAGACACAAGCACAGAAGGCAACTTGAATGTCTGCAGGTGATTTCTTCATGTCAATAGTTGAGATTAGCTTTACACAAATTACCAGAATAAGATATGTTATTGAAATGTGAAGTCTATTTCTGCACCAGACTAAATCCTGACATCAACAAAAAGATTATGTAACTGATCCAAGTTCAAAACGGCATATTTTATCAATTTTATTTTCAAGACAGAGAAAAGAAAACTGGTTCATGTCACGTTCATTCAGTCCTAACAGGCTGCAGACTCAGCTCTGACCTCCAAAACAACTCCTGCATCATCTTACTTTACATAAAAGGATCCAAAAAAGGTTCAAGCAAGTTCAAAGAGACATTTGTTTTCCATTATGCACTTTGATTCTCTGCTGCAGAATCCAACATCACGTTTTCTTAGCCATGTAACCAATAAAGTCCTCACTCTGACTGAAAGGTCCCCTCCAGTCCCCGTTCCTTTCCTACCTGGCCTCCCGCTGTGTAGGCGGAGCACTGAAGTGTGTGTAGGTGATAAAGTTCACCTGTGACAGGACCAGGCCTCATGTGGACGCCTTATTTCCTCGTTCATTAACAGTCCGTGAACTCTCGTCTTTTCCGGCAAGGAAATGTTGGAACAAAGCTGTTGTGCTGCGCGCTAATTTCTCCCTGAGCGGATCATCATCGTTCCTGGACTGGAAGAGATGTCAGGATGACACTCCGTCCACTTTTCTATCAGCAATATTCAACACAGTCACAGAAACACAATCACGACTGTCTGCTGACGTCAGTCGTAGCTTCATGGCTGTTGCTGAAATGTCAATCGACCGGCTTGCAGGCCTGAAATTATTCCCGGCCCAACGCTCAGCACGCTGCGCTTTGGTTCCTTCGTTGAAGCAGAGTCCAAAACAGAAAAGAATGCAACAAAAAAAGAAATAAGGAAAAATGAAACTAGCTGGTTACTTTTGTGGATTTTTACTAAGATGTGTAAGAGTGGAGTGGAAGAGAGCGACTCTGGGGGTTCTGCAGTTCAGCCAACTGAAGCTGGGACTTTGAAAATGATTTGGGAGCAGGTCCAGGGAACAGCGATTGTCACGTCAATATTTCCTGTCAGTCGGCACCTCGGGTCAAAAACTCTCAATGAGAGCGTGAGACACAAAAAAGAAGAGTTTTAAAAAGATAAATGAAAACTGTTCAGATCTCTGCATTGAGAGAAGAGAGACGCCTGCCCAGTGAGTGAATGACATCCTCAACAGGGAGGAAGTCAAACAAAAGAGATGGAGATACAGAAATGATATAATAGCAACCAGGCCATCCACAAACATAAATAGGGTTATGATGTAAGTGAAAGGATGAGAAAAACAATCATTTGTCCTTTACCAGAGCAGGTGGAGGAAAAAGTTGAATTCAGACCTGATCATTTTTCATTTTTGCTCGAATTCAACTTTTTGTGGTCTTAACTCTACAGACAAAAATCAACAACATTTTTGTAGTTAGAATAAAATGTGATCTTAGTTTAGTTGGTCAAATCAGAAATGTTTGTAAAACCGTAAGCCTTTATATTCTGTAAAAGGATGAAATTAAACTTATGAATTACAAAAAAAGTCTATTTATATGATACTTTTTCGCACAGACTTTGCAATTCAACACATTAAAATGTAAAAAAAGTTGAATCCAGCTCAGTCAGACTGTGTAAAATAGTAATTAGTAGATGTCGGCTAAAGGTTTTCCAGTTAAGGAAATCAGCATAATATTTTCCCTCCTGCTGAGGATGAAGGCAGAGAGGAGAAACTTTGGTTCAGCAGGACGAGACCTCCTACAGGATCAGGCTCAGTCGTGAGACACGAGAGACACACGTTCTACAAGACGCCCGTGACGAGCATAAATCACGTTGATTGTGTCGCAGCAGGATGAAGAGAGGAAGCCATCAGTTCTGTCAGAACAAGTGAGCAGAGCTGCAAAAGCTGCGGACGCATAATGAGACTGCCGATCTTGTCACAGCTGACTCATCATCGCTGTGAGCACGACTTCATTGCTGCCTCTGAGCTAACGTGACTCTCTTTCAGTGTTATGTTGCAACGTGCTGGCAGCTTTGACCTTTGACCTCAGGTAGAGTGAGCTGTCTGTCATGCCGTGGCTTGTTGACACGACCTGAGGCCCACAGGGTTGGACAACCTGCTGCGACACCACCAAAGGTCAGTTTCTTTAAACTCGTGCTGCCCCTACACAGACTCTGACATCCTGACACAATAAGCTGAATTAGACACTTCATCTTATTGGTTTGGACATGACTTTATTTCTAGAGCTGCCAATCTCTGATCTACATTCTTTTATTTCTGAGTATCGGAGGTAAATAAAAGCTTCTTCAGAGGCACAAAATGCACATCAAATAAAATAAGTCCAGTCATAAACTGTAAAGTTTGCTATCTGGTTACTTCCATGAGACATGAAAGGCAACAAGGAATACAGAAGGGGTTTGTTTTAACTCACAACTACTGTGGAAAATTAGGGGATTAAAGATTATTATCCTTTTAACAACATGAGGTGCAATAAATCCTAATTTTTCTCGCCGTTTGCTACGAGTTCTATTATCACAAAAGCTCACAGCACTTTGCCTGTTTCTGGGTCTCAGCCTATGCCGTCCAAACCGAGAGTGAACATCAAGGGTCGCCAAGGTGAGATTGCCACGTTCATTCAAATTACTTGTAATGTAAATAACCTGATTTCTAGGCAGATAACCCAATTTTGTATAAGAGGGAAAAAATATTGATCGAGACATCCCACATAGAAAATATTGTGAAAAGCTACTGGTTCTGCATTATTGCCGTGCTGGAGCGGCGTGCTGCACAACCAGCAGCTGGATTAAAGTAAAAAATAAATAAATCAGGTTTTTATTTAGATGTAACGGTAGAGAGTAATTTAACAGATTTATACTGTTTGGGTGTGTCACAAATTTGGTTCAGACGAGGTAAAGAGCTGAATGGGGTGTGTTAACACACACACACACACACACACACACACACACACACACACACACACACACACACACACACACACACACACACACACACACACACACACACACACGTGCGCGCAAATATTAACTAGCATACAGATAAAAACAAATAGATTTCTTGAGACAGTTGCATGTTGGTGCCTAGCAGTGACAAGGTTGCAGGTTTGATTCCCAGCTGTGAACTCTCTGTGTGGACTCTCTGCATGATCTCATGCATGCATGGATTTGTCCTCAGGCGTTTCCTCCAACACTCCAAAAACACGCATGTCAGGTTAATTGGTGACCCTAAATTATCCCTAGGTCTCAGTGAGTTTGTTAATGTCTGTGTGTGTCCCTGTGATGGACAGGCAACTTGTCCAGAATGTACCCCGCCTCTCGCCTCATAACAGCTGGCGTGGAGCACCAGCTCCCTATGACCCCACTGAGTACGTTGTTCAGAAAAAAAGTGATCATAAAAAATGATATTAGCCACTAACGTTTACGTAGAAGAAGTTCACAGAGCTTCTACAGGGTGTGAACAATTAAAACCTTGAATTGATCCTCACTGCGTAGCTGGGATGACATCAGTCATCTGGAAAACAAGGCTGCACATGCCAAATCACCGTGACTTTCAACGACACACGGGGCAAACTCATCTGACCTCAGAGGTTAGAACCTGCCTGCTGCCTCCTGCAAAATGCATCTCAGCGGAGCGGTGGTTCACTGCTTCGTGTTCATCTACATTTTAAACAAACTGGGGGAGAAATGTCAAACTATCTGGTAAATACTCAAACAAGTTTTGTTTTGCTTGTTTAGAAGAATCGTTTCTGAATAAACACAAGTAGGAGCGTAATACATGTTAATATCACCAGGAACACGAGCCCCATCTGACCGTGAGTCAGAGTTCAGTAGTTATCATGGATCTCTGCTTGGAGATTAAACCTAATGAATAAATCAGCCCCTGGCTTCAGGCATCATCATCATCACCACCACCGACCGAGTCATGTGGCCTGATAAAAACAGCAACGACACACAGTAAAAGACTAAAATAACCGGATTTTAAACAGTTTTTTAGAAAAATTTAAAGAGTCAGTCACCCCCACCAGAGTATTAGTCCACCCACACTTCCTGTTGCAGCAGAGCCCAAACTGAGAATGATGCACTAAATATTATTTAAGTAATAAAAATATCAGATATAATTATTTAGTTTTTGATGATTAAAGTAAAGGCAACACTCCACAGTCACATTCCTATATTTTCATTTATTTATGCAGATTTAATTTTATTTGAGCTTCTCCTGTTTGCTTAAAAACATCCCGTGTAATTGATGACTAAACTAAACTAAATTAAGCTAAACCAGAAAAACCACTAAGCTAAGTGGATAAAGGGAACCTTTAACCCTCCCACTGTCCTAATGGGTGTGACCCCGCTAGGAAAGTTCACCATTGAGCAGGGTTGATGGTTTATCCCTTGGGTACATGTGGCAGGGGTGAGGAGTGAGCACCACCTCACCCCTGCCACGTGGATCTCAAGGGATAAACTATCAATCCTGCTCAAAGGTCAACTTTACTCATGGGGCCACCCATAAATACAGTGGGAGGGTTAAAGAGCAAGTCACCCCCTACCAGAGTATTACTCCACTCCCACTTCCTGTTTGAAAAATGCAACAAATGCTGTTGCCTAGCATACCGAGAGGGTGGAGCTGCTAACAAATACACACACACACACACACACACACACACACACACACACAGGATCACAATGACATTGTGACATCATATGGTACCAGCTAACATTCTAGGGTACCTCTTAGCCAATAGCGATGGCAGATCTAAATTCAAATGCAGTGCAGAGTTTTTACCTGACAACGGCACAACACTTGATAGTTTTAGGCAGAAAATTAAAATTTTAATTAAAATGCACTAAAGTGCAAAACTATTGACTACACGTGTCTGCAGCACGATTAGACATGCATTTATATAGTTTGTCAGAAAAAAATGTTGATTTGGGGGTGACTTGCTCTTTAAATAAGCCTAACTGCGTTCCTCAGCAATGTTCATTAAAATATTTTCTATCCAGTCATTTTTATTAGCTGCCTGACATAAAATTACTCCCCTGCCCCGCATGATGTCATCATTACGTTACTGGACAGAAGCAGAGTTTCCTTCTGACGCCTAAGGAGGAAAACATTTCCAGGTACCCACATCTGGTCAGAATGAGATCCCCCCCCCCCCCCCCCCCCACACACACACACGTTTCTAATAAAACATGTTCTACCTCACAGCTCTGAGACAAATCCAACTCAAAGTTACAAACAAGCTTATACGTAATTAGAATCTGACTCAGGAAGCTGTTCACAGGTAAAAAAGGTCAAAACGATGCTAGCAGATATTCTGGATTATAAACTAATTCATGTTGCACGAAACACTGATTCATAAATCTGGTGGTCTGACTCACAAAGCAACTTTAAACTAAAGTGGTGATTGGATCCCTCTGAGCTCATCGGTCTCGCCGCATTTTACTTTGTCTGATAAATTATATTAGACTGACTAAGGCGCTCATTATGACATCATGGATTAAACCAAGTCTGAGAAACGCTTTTACATTTGTTCAAACCAGCTGATTAAAATTCTGATTCTTTATTATGTCACTAAAAATAAAATAGTATTTTATTTTAAATTAGTCAAGGTGAAATTTAGTCAAATGACTGTCTATTTCAGTCTGGATCGAACATTTCCTACTAATGATTAGATCACATGAGGTTAGACTCAAAATATTATTAACTACTTTTAACTCAGGGAAGCATGAAAGCAACATTTCTGTAAAGATTCTGTCGAAGAACATCAGCTTTAATCTTATTAAGAATATCGAAGAAATATTTCAAAGAGAGAGAAAACCAGAAAACGTTTTTATTCCTAATTTAAATTTGGCCGTGACTAAACTGTGAGGAGTTGTAAAAATTGTATTATCAAGATTTTTGCAGCTCAGATTGTGTTTTTGGAATGATTCAACACCTGCCTGACTGGCCCTAGCCCATCTCCACATTTTTACTAAAATAACAACAATCATGTTTGATTCCTCAGGTGATTATTAGTTTATCTAATGGGAATAGCATGATAGAAATAAAAACTAACTGATCAGCAGGTTGTCCTGCTACAAGTGTTTCAACTATAACTCAAAAAGTTAACTTTAAATACAAAGTTTGACAAGTGTTAAGAGTTGTGCAACATCTGGTCACATCTGTCCTACCGCCTGCGTTTCTGAACAATGTCGATGGGCCGGTTGACGGCGCACGGCGACCCACAGATGTTCCCACTCCGAACTTTAAAGCAGCGATCCTGGACCGAGGGGGTCAGATACACACAGCTATTCGGTAAACTCATGTCAGTGATCCTGCGCGTCTCCTTTCTGCCTGGGGTCCCTCTAATTGTCCTCTCCCTCCTCCGAGCGCTCCTCTGCTCCTCGGCTCCTGAAGGCTCTCCGCTTCCCACTGCAACATGCTTCCGTTGACGCGTAGACAGACGGAGGGAAGCCCTCGGTGTGTTCCAGCAGCATGACTCCAAGTCCAGTGTGAGCACAGAGCAAAAGGAGGATCAAAGCAGCGTGGGTTTTAAAGAGTTATTTCCTCAGCAGCGCGCTGGAGCTTCATGTGGTGAAGCAGAGAGCGAGGTGTCAGCAGAAGAGGTCCATTTCAAATCCACTCTGAGACGCTCGCAGCTGAACTGTTGTCTCTCCCTTCATGGCTCTTGCTGTCCGCCTCCTCCTTCCAGGCTTTAAAAACATGTGCAAGTACAGTATGTGTGGGGGCAGGAAGTGAAAAGGGGGGAGTCTTTGTGTGTGTGTGTGTGTGTGTGTGTGTGTGTGTGTGTGTGTGTGTGTGTGTGTGTGTGTGTGCGTGCTTATGTGGTATATATTTAGAATATAGTAAATATGGAGCTTGGGGATATTTTAACTAGTTAGAGGTGCGTGCACACACACACACACACACACACACACACACACACACACACACACACACAGACAGACAGACAGACAGACAGACAGACAGACAGACAGACAGACAGACAGACAGACAGACAGACAGACACACACACACACACACACACACACCATTTAACAATATGAAATTGTTATACCAGCTGTTATTTTGGTATTTCCAGAGGTGATCTTTCTTGCTGTGTTTACTTTCAAACATAATGAGTTTTCTCCACTTTTAAGCGCCTCATGATTTTTATCATGAGAGATGCTATATCAAATATCCTTTTCTTTCTTTTTCTTTAACTTTTCCATGAAGACAGCACAGATTGACCTGCAGGATGAGGCACGGCTGCAACATCTGCAGGTCTGTGCCTCAACCTGCTGTTTGGTTTGATCACAACGGCTGATGATGGCCCGATGACGTCACCGAGAGGTGAAACCTTTGCTTTCGACATCGAAGGCAAATATTTGTTTTTTGAGAGACGGTGGACGTGTTTGGCAGGCACATGGGAGAGGAGGTGGACCACAGGGGGGCTTAAAAACGTCAAAAGCTGGCTAAGAGTTTCAGCAGCTGGGGTGATGACAGAAGCTTCAGCCTGAGCTTCACCTGTTTTCTGCCTTCTCCAGAGAAAAAAAAGAACGCTGATTTCTTCCAGTGCAGCAGCTTTTTCATATTTTAATAATGACCATCTCAGAGATTAACCACTCACTCTCTCATGATACTCCTGCATGAGATCTAATTTAATTGGACCAAATTTAAGCGTCTACATGACAGCAGTCTTATTGTTTCGTCTCAATAAAAAATGACTGAGTTAACAGTGTTACATCAGTTGACCTGGTGCTACTCTGATGGTCCACTTATTCAAATATATGAACATGGTAAGAAAACCAGATTAGATTAGGATCAGATTAAACTATTATCCTGACCTAGGCTTTACTGACCTCCGTTTTACCGCCATAAACTCTCCAGTTAAACCAGACGGTTTCTACCAGGTTTAAACTGGACGCTGAAGAAACAAAGAGAAATAATCAGAATTAGATTGGTAGTTTCACTGTATATTTAGTTAAATGTTAGTAGAACTAAATCTGAGACCATGGTCTTGAGTCGGAAAAGAGTTAAAGGCCTTCTTCCAGTCAAGGATGAGGTCCTGCCCCAAGTGGAGGAGTTTAAGTATCTAGGTGTCTTGTTCACGAGTGAAGGAAAGATGGAGCATGAGACCGATAGGCGGATTGGCGCTGCGTCTGCAGTACTGCGGGCATTGTACCGATCTGTTGTTGTGAAGAGAGAGCTTGGCCAGAGGGCAAAGCTCTCGATTTACTGGTCGATCTACGTTCCTGCCCTCACCTTTGGTCACGAGCTTTGGGTAGTGGCTGAAAGAAAGAGATCGTGGATACAAGCAGCCGAAATTAGTTTTCTCCGCAGAGTGGCTGGGCTCTCCTTTAGAGATAGGGTGAGAAGCTTGTTCATCTGGGAGGGGCTTGGAGTAGATCCACTGCTTCTCCACATCAAGAGGAGCCAGTTGAGGTGGCTCTGGCATCTAGTTAGGATACCTCCTGGACACCTTCCTGGTGAGGTTTTCTGGGCATGCCCAACTGGGAGGAGGCCTAAAGGAAGACCCAGGACACGTTGGATAGACTATGTCTCTCGGCGGGCCAGGGAACGTCTTGGGATTCCCTCAGAAGAGCTGGCCCAAGTGGCTGGGGAGAGGGAAGTCTGGGCCGCCCTGCTTAGGTTACTCCCCAAGTGACCGAAAATGGATGGATGGTTAGTAGAACTACTTGTGTAAAACAGATAAATTACTGCTCAACTTATAAATAGAATAGGTGCTAAAATATAAATTCAGTCATACGAGGTACTTCTGAACAACAATTTACCTCAAGGTTCATTAGGAAGGATGATTAAAAACTTTCTCTCCATGAATATTATCACTCCTGCTCAACTCCAAAGGCTCAAAATTTCCAGCCATAGCTCAGGAGGTAGAGTGGGTTGTTCATTTATCAGAAGGTTGCAGGTTTGATTCTGGCTCCTGACAGAGAATTCTGTAATAGTGTCCTTGGGCAACCCTCCCTGCATGCTGGTGATGGTCAGAAGGACAGGTGGCGCCTGTGCTCGGCAGCCTCGCCTCTAAGTGTAAATGTGTGTGTGAATGGAGGAATGATACACTGTAGTGTAAAGAGCTTTGGAGTCATCTGACTCTGAAAGGCACTATACAAGTGCGGGTCATTTATCATTTACCTGAATTGGGTTATAAAAAAAATCCATTATCGCAGTCTCTGGTCTGGAATAGCACTAAAACTTGCTTCTTTTCCACATATACAGTACTCATCAAGAGAATGCCAAGAGTGTGCAAAGCAGTAATCAGAGCAGAGGGTGGCGATTTTGAAGAAAATAGAAGATAAGATAAGATAAAACATGTTTTCAGTTATTTCACCTTTTTTGGTTAAGTTCATAACTCCACATGTGTTCATTTATAGTTTGATGCCTGCAGTGAGAATCTACCAATGTAAACGGTCATGAGGATAAAGACAACACATTGAATGAGAAGGTGTGTCCAAACTTTTGGCCTGCACGCAACTGTAACAAAGCCATTTTTTTTCCTAAGTGGCAAAACCAAACAGTCCTTAGCATCTCAGTAGGACGACATCTTATAAAGAAAGGTAGCATACAGACATTTTTGATTCCCACCTTCCAACACACGTCTCATATTTTTAGTTTTTTTCTTGATCTCCATAAACAAAAGTATAAATTTCATTTAGCTCCACAGCGTGTCTTTAAAACCGTGCCTACCCTTGTTGGAGCCTGTTTTTAACACAAAGGAGCACAAACAGGTTTACTTAATGAAGCTGTGGATTTTAGTGTCAGAATTAGAACTCTATAGGTACATTTGTTTACTCCTCTCACAACTATTGTCCATGTGCAACATACTTGTGAAACAAGTTGGACTTTGAAGCCGATGCCAGGTTGGGGTTTTGCTGAAAATGAGGTGTTTGTTAGGCCGCTGTGTAACCGAACCCAGCAACCAAAATAACTTCTACAGCCCAGCTGGCTTCTGGCTCCTATGACTGCATTAGCTGTGCTGATGAGAACAAGCTGCAAGGGAGGAGTGTGTGTGTGTGTGCGTGTGTGTGTGTGTGTGTGTGTGTGTGTGTGTGTGTGTGTGTGTGTGTGTGTGTGTGTGTGTGTGTGTGTGTGTGTGTGTGTGTGTGTGTGTGTGTGTGTGTGTGTGCGAGAGAGAGAGAGACTCAGGAGTGTGTTTGTGTTTATGTGCGAGTGTGTGTTAGTATGGGTCTGTGTGTGTTTATGTGTGTGTGTGTGTCAGTTTGTGTGAGACAGTGTGTGCATGTGTGGGTGTGTGTGTGCTTCTTACTAACTTTTAACCTGTAGTGGCCGGTGACAATGACAAAATACCCTTAAATGTGGTTTTAGATGCATGGTGGGAATTAATGTTTGGTTTAGATTAAGATTAGGAATAGAACAGCATTGGTTAGGGTTAGGGTATGGGTTAGGGTTGGGCAGTTCCTAAATTGAAAGGAATGGAAGTCAATGGAGGGCCCAAACAAGGATGGAGAGAAAAGTGTGTGTGTTTGTGTGTATCTGCCAAGTTTGCACTGACACAGAAGTTTCAGGCTCTAGTGTCAGATATCAGTCAGTTTCATGGTGTTTGGAGGGAAGTTTGCTGCTACAAAGAAGGAAATGAACCAAACTAATACATAAAGAGTTGAGAAAATTCTCCTTAAAAAAAGAGTTCTGCTTTTTCACCATGATGCTAATAAAGGTTTGGGTTCAATAGTAGAGGAAACTTACCAAGAAATTATAAACAATCCAAATCAAATCAAAGAAAAAAGGAAAAGCTTGTCTGAGGATGAAACTGCTTGCTCAGTGGAAAAATCACCAAGGCAAACAAAAAATGAGATTAAAGTATGAAACCTAATCAAAGATGCTATACAAATGAAACTAATGATAAAACTGCAACTAAAACACTGAAAAGGCTTCCAAGAGAGATCCAAATTCTCTGAGAAACCATCTTTGTGTTAATTTGGTGACAGGCGTTACAGAGACAAACAAGTGCACCGAGATTAGAGGAGAAAATCAGCTTTTGTTGTTCAAGAAATCTATTCATTCACTTATTTTACAAAAATGATTCATTCACATGTTCAGCTGAAGATTTTTAAGATGATGCTTATAACAGAGGTCATTCAGAGTCTAGCACCAAGTGACAAACAGAGACTGTACAGTTAGACATATGGAATGACTGTAAGATACTAATTATTATCTTATTAATTGTATTTCTGCATGACTCAGTTTAAACTCTTCTATGATAAAACGGCTTAAAGTTGAAAAGAACAGTTCATTCCACAAAGGATGATTCTGTTGGACCAACTGTCCATTAGAGGGCGCACTTCACGTAAAGACTAACAAAAAACCTAATTCTGCACTCCGCAGAATCTAACACCTAAAACGGCCCAACTGTAGACAACACATCCTGCATCAATGCTCAAATAAATGTCCATAATTTACAGCTGGTACATGACTATTTACCTGCTTTGGTGTAAATAATATAACAAAAACAAAACTTGTGGGCCATCTGTTCTTTCTCCCCATCACTACACACAAAAAATTTCACATCTGGACTCAAGATTAAAAACTAAACAGATACAAAATCAAAATCAACAATCACTTTTTCAATTAAGAAAAAAATCTTTTGCAATGTGACCTAAAAGCACCTACAGCAACTCTGGTGGAACAATCAATGTGGGTTTTAGAACGGGTGACGGTGGCAGGTTATTGTGTGTGCGCGCGTGTGTGTGTGTGTGTGTGTGTGTGTGTGTGTGTGTGTGTGTGTGTGTGTGTGTGTGTGTGTGTAAAAACACAATCCATAAGCAACATGTGTCATATTCACGTGTTGTGTGCAGCCAGCTTGGCGAGGCTGAAAACTATTCCAGGCCGTGGGGAGGGGGTATTGTTGGGGGGAGGAGGGTTGTTATTGATGCCCTTCTCTCCCACCCTCTCTCTCTCTCCAGCTGGACTCAGTGGTCTTGAACCTAGTCTTCCTGCATTGGCCATGCTGCATTCATCTGAGAGGATTTGAGAATTTTTTGCCTGTTTGACAGTTTCTATATTAGGACATTCTCTGACCTCAGGAAAACATCCTCAGACTTCAGAAGAAATAGCCTCAGACCCCACACTTTAGATAACAAAATAATCAGGTAACAGAAAAAAAATCAGCGCTGGAGTTAGCTTCTGATTCCTATTTCATACTGAGCATTTGGCTAAAGTTCTTGTAAACTGAGAAACAGTGTAATATTTGTTATTTTTAAAAAACGATTGGTTACTCTGAGTTGAATATGCATGCTGAACACGAAAAGTTTCTACAGTCCCCATCGCCTGCACTAGCAGCAGAAAGGAAGATGATGGGCAAACAATAGGATCAGAAAAGGCCAGTCTCGTATGTCACAAAGAAAATTAGCATTTGTGGACTCGTCCACCTTGGCTTGTGGCTAAGGGAAGGAGAGAGCAGAATGCGTCTGGGCTAGTGGAAGCTAACCATTAGCATTAGCAACTTCACAACATGGCGGAACACATTTGGATTGTGTTATTTGTGTAGAAAATACATAAACTTTGCATATTTTATCCAAGAAAGAAGAGTGAACAAAGGCAGCAGAAGAGCTGCATTGTTATTAGCCAATCAGAGGCGAGTTGTTTGTATGTAATGAATTTTAATGAGTAATCCTGCAAATTTCTGCCCCCCACTCCTCCAAATAAACTTCTACCAGCTGAAACTCATTCAGAAACAGGAGTTTCAGCGGGTAGAAGAGAGAAAATAACACAAAAAACTGTCTGTAATTTTAGAGACCACAGCAGACAAAATGAGAGAATGGCACTTTTAAAAGACGATTCCAAGGAATCTTTCCATTTGAACCATTTTTTATCAGCTCTGCTTCAAACCCAACCAACCTTCCACACCCAGACTACATTATTTCACACAGAAATATGCAGAATCTTTCAAACATGCAACGCTTGTTATTTGTGAAATCTTTATCATAAATGCTAAAGGTCAATAAAAGCGCTACATTAGCAATGGTCCAGTATAAGAAACACAACACTAAATGCAGAAATAGTCTCAATAAAATGAATAATCAGGTCGTATTTTATCCTAAACTGTCTGGTTTTATGTCTGAATAAGGTAAACGTGGTACTTGATTAATTTTTTCCAGTGTCTGACGTCTGAAGATGTTTTTCAGAGACTTGAGGAAAATGGACACCAAAGTGTTTTCTAATCTTTTTAATCTCCTAGTATTCGCATGTCAGAGGTAAAGCTTATTTTAGACTCTTCCTTAGAAGTTCAACAGATGAGGAACATTTTCAAACATCAAGCTATAAGAAATTAAAATAGTAAAGCAACAAATAGAAAACATTATTTCTGACATCGCTAAGGACCCGGCAGCAGTGTTGAGAAGTGGGTTCACTTTCATGTTTGGTCACAAGAACAGGCATGAACACATGTGAGGAACCTGGGAACATGCAGACAGCTAGCATGTGCCATAAGCTCTGCAGAATTTAGTGTTGTAATCATGAGTCAGTGCCGTCATTATGGCGTCAGCTACATCTAAAGCACCCCTCCAGCTCTGAAATGAATTATTTATTTAAAATAAAACAGTTAGTAAAATGAGCAGTGTGTGCATCTGCATGAGCAGAAACAGCAGCAACCTGGAGTCATAATTTGGGTTAGCCTCAAGATCTTCTTCAAGTTTAAAAAAAGTATCTAGGAAACTTGAGGCAAATAACAGGAAGTCTTTAAGCTGAATGTTGACACAAAGAAAACTAACTTCCTCAGTGAAGCTGTTGGGTAAAATGACAGAGGAATTCTAACCCACGTAACGCAGCGCCCCGGTTCTGAGAGGCTGCAGCGCGTTCACGCTTTCATTAGCATTATCCATAATTCTGACTATTACGATTCAAGTTTAATGGAGTTTGTCAGGCATCATCGCTCTGATGGAAGTATTTCTGTTCATGTTCCCAGAGCAAAGCATTAAGTAAACTTAACCACATAAATTAAATGGCTCTACAAACTAAGTTTCAACAAATTTTTGTTCTTTTCTCCAGTTTTATGACTTGTTATTTAGAGACAAAAGGCGAGAGATAAAACAGTGTTTTTGCCTTTGTGCTTATTTATATCTCATGAAGCAGTGGATGGATTTCAATGAGACTCAATGAAAGTAATCATTGAAGGCACATCTACCACTGATCCAGCTTCATTAAAGATGGATGCCATTACTAATCAATATCGGCAAACACAAAACAACCTGTAATAACCCTGTTATTTTGATGTGTTGGTAGCTGAGAATCAGCCAGAGCACATCGTCTGAGCGCTAATGAAACAAGTTTAATCAAGATTTCAACAAAACGGCTATAATGTCAACATTTCTCTAAAAAAAAGTTTAATTCCTTTTTTGTATTTTCTTAAGAAAAATTGATCTTGTGGAGAATGTAAAATAAACGCTTTTATGTTTTCTGTCTCTGACCACCAAATAAAGAACGATTCAAACATGAATGATGAAAACTAGTGTTTTGTTTCCAAATAGTTCCCGTTTAGCGGTTTCAACACCGTGAAACTATAGCTCTGAGTTCATGAATCCTGCCTGTCAGAGTTAGAGAACTCCCTCTCATGACTGAGAGCAGAAAAGATGCAGAGTTTAGAAACGTACCCCAAGCACGAGTGTCTCCGACTGTATCCAGAACTGGTCCCTTTCTTTGCCAGTCGTGAGTCCTTGTTCATTTTCCTTTTGAGCTCCTGACTCAAGCGTAACTCAGTTGTAAAGAAAACACATGGCACGCCAGACCTGTTCAGCTATTTCTCTCTTCTGGATTCATTCCATGAGGTTCTGCTCTGAGATGAACCAAAACAAAAGGAAGAATCCAGGTTTGAAGTGGAAACAAAACTGATAAAATCAGACAAAATACAGATCTGATTACTCTTCATGGCTTAGGGATGCAGGAAAATCCGCAGAAGAATGCTGCAGAGTTCATCCACTGGAGTTCCGGGCAAGCCTCGACAAGGCAGCAAAGAGAGAGGGAAGAGGCAGAGGAGGTGCTGCTCTAAGCGAAGACTCCGCTGCACTGGAGGACTTTGCACATTTGTCTCTCCTCTCTCATTAGCTCATGGTTACAAACTCTCCAAATAATCCCAGATGTGACAATGACTGCACCGCAAAGAAGTTCCCGAGTCACACCGATGCAAATTGTCCAAAACGATAAAGGAAAAAAAAACTAGAGAGAAAAAAGTAAGGATTTTAAAATTAGCTTAGTTTCTCTACCTCTGCGTCACTCCTTCACTCACTCAGTTTGCAGAAAGGAGAAGAGTAGATTAGTTGCTGATAACAGTGACACCACAGGGTAGTGACAGGGAGGGTTGACCTCTTCGTCTGGCAGGCTGTGTGCTTGCAGAGTCCCCTGACGTCGCTGTGGGAGCTGATACGGTCCTCCATGTGCTCTGAAGCTGTCAAGAAGTCTGATTTATGCAGAATATCCAACACCTCAAGAAATGTGTTTAAGGTCAGCTGTCTTAAGCCTCAACCCAAAGCAATCCGCAAAGCAGCGGACTGCTGACTCTTTCCAAACACTGTGAAACTGAAAACACTCCCACACTTTGACAGGGGAACATTTTGGTGTGTCATGACTTGTCAAAGGGAGCTCTAACTCCACTGCGTGGTTTGTGGGTGTTTTTGTTTCTGGCAGAGCTGGTTTGACGCAGCCTTGGGTGACACGTGAGATCAGCATGCAGCTTGACCCGATACCCTGATTCTGCAGCCCTGCAGCTACAAGATATTGTTAGAGTTGGTGCTGGGCAGGCAGCGAGGCAATGAGAGGTGGTGATGGAGGAGAAAGCTTGTAAACGTTTAAAGAAATAAAGTGGTTTTGGTATTTTTCTCAATCCTAAATAAGCTATTGCTACTATTTTACCCCTCATTAAGCCCGTGTTGATCAATAGATTGAATAGAAACTTCTCAAATATTTATTTCTTTAATATTTAACAAACAATTAGTCCAAATACGAAATTATAAACCTATAACAAGTTGAGGAAAAGTGAAGTTCAGCATGTTCCTGCAACAAACCCTAAATGAGTCATCTTCATTCTCTTTATGAGTCCGCACATGCAGACCAACACACCAGCTTAGTTTGAATTGCTCCATTTCAGAAGAAGTTTAGTTTCATGTTGAACAAAAATAACTAATTCAGTTTAAAAATACATTTCCCACAATTTGTAAAGTTTACTATTAATTATTTGTACAAAGTCAGTCTATAGTTGCTGTCTGCTGGTGTTTTTTGTTTTGTTCCAACTGTCCTTTAATTACAATTTATTTGTAATTTCCCCCGAAAAGGAAACACATTTTTCCCAAAATACTGAAAAAGAGGTTTAAGCATTAAATTAGCTATATGGTTGATAATATATGAAAATATTTTAGTCATATTACAATTTCTATATAGTTGTTATTTATGCTAAAAGCAGCAACAAGAGAAAACAGTGTTCTTTCTTTAGTTTTCAGCCCTTCGGTTTGCATTTTAAATCTGTCTCATTGTTTGCACATGAAACTAATAGTGAACCATTGTGTGTGTGTGTGTGTGTGTGTGTGTGTGTGTGTGTGTGTGTGTGTGTGTGTGTGTGTGTGTGTGTGTACACTGGACTGTTTACTTGTTACTGGTTTAAAGTATCTCCGGCACTACGATCCTTGGATGAGGTCTCATGCATATTTGATGCTCTGTGAGCAGCTGATTACAACCTGGTGAGCTACATGAGACCCACGACAGAGCAGCACTGTTCAATAAACACCAAAAGGAAACCCACACTACAGCACAAACAGTTCACTGAATAACTCGTTCACACATCAAATGAAGTCAGAAGCAATGAAAATGAAAGCTTTTTGCAAGTAGACTGAAATTATACTCCTGCCACACACACACACACACACACACACACACACACACACACACACACACACACACACACACACACACACACACACACACACACACACACACACACACACACACACACACACACACACACACATTCTCACCTGAAACCGGACAGATAGGGAGATCTCTTTGTTGTTACAATCATACAGTTTAAAAAAAAAGTTTATCTGTTGATGTGACTAAAGAGTCCTCCACTTAATGGTTCTGGTCAGTTACTGGTCCGTCCAACCGCTCCAGTGTCTTTTATTTGCTGCCGTTATCTCAGTATTTCATCCGAGGCAGATAGATGTTTTCTCAAACTTTGCTGGAAGGGATTGCTCAGAGGAAATTGGGGATTTTTTGTTTTCAAGTAACTGAAATGCTAAAACCCTTTAAACAAAATTCTGTCTATTCATAGCGAAGGTGACAGAATAAAAGTAAATTAATAATCAAGCTCCATCATGCATCAGTGACCTGATTGTTCCATACGTTCCTAACCGAGCCCTTTGCTCTCACACTGCAGGTTTACTGGTGGTTCCCAGAATATCTAAAATTAGGATGGGAGGCAGATCTTTTAGTTATTAGGCTCCTCTCTTGTGGAACCAACTCCCAGCTTTAGTCCGTGAGGCAGACACCTTGCCTACTTTTAAGAATAGGCTTAAAACATTTTTATTTGATAGGGCCTATGGTTAAAATCTGATGTTAGCCTAGATCTGGACAAGTGGGGGAGTAGAGGGAGGTGGAGTGTACAGTCGGTAAAGACGACTCTCCCTTGCCCTGCCTCCAACATGCCTCCATCTAAAAGGCTAGGTTATCCAAAGTTATCTCTGTAGCTATGCTGCCATAGCCTTAAATTGTTGGAGGACATACTGACCACTTTCCACACTCGACTATTTTCTTCTACAATTTGCTCTTTAACTGTATTATTTCCTGCTTTTTCAGCTGTTAGCTTTATTTTTCTCTAAGTGTTTTTCTCCCCAGAAGAAGCTACAGTGATGTTCTGCTGAGCTGTGGTGGCCTCATGGAGGGGGCCATAGGTTTTAACACTGTTGCTAACCACTTAAACATTCTCCTTCTTCTGATAATAACATTTTACTTTCGTTGGCATTGAATGTGCTACTACCGTATTTTCCGGAGTATAAGTCGCACCAGCCATAAAATGTATAATGAAGAAGAAAAAAACATATATAAGTCGCACTGGACTATAAGTCGCATTTTGGGGGGAAATGTTATTATTTTCCTTACAAAATCTGAGACCAAGCATTTCAAACTGCAAGACAAGTACCGGTAACAATAACAGAATAAACAACCAGGGTGCAGCAGTGCACAACGGTCTCCAGCAGAGGATGGCGGTGTTTCGAACCCTCCCAGCGGGCGGGGGAGCTCATTCCTGGGTCGGAGCTGGCCCGCAGCAGCTTGCCACAGGCTCCAGCAGGTGAAGGCGGGGCAGAGGAGCTGAAACCTGGTCCGGAGCCGGCCCGCAGCAGCGCGGTATACATAATTTGGTATATAAGTCACTTTGGTATATAAGTCGCAGGACCAGCCAGACTATGAAAATAAGTGAGACTTATAGTCTGGAAAATACTGTACTAGTTTACCCGTTTAATTATAGATTCACTAGGATAAATACAATAAAGTTTATCTCTCGCCAAATAGAATATTTACTAAGAAATCACAATGAAACCATAGAAACACTACTTGGTATATATGTTGTGTGTGTGGGTGGGTTGGTGTGTGTGGGTGTGTCTGCTCTGTCTTCTCGATCCCCAGTGAGTCGTGGCGGATGGCTGCTTATACTGATCCAGAATCCTCTGGAGGTTTCTTCCTGTTAAAAGGGACTTTTCCTCTCCACTGTCGCTAAATGCTTGCTTAGTATGAGGATTGCTGTAAAGTCACTGACACCAGTCATTGACTCGATGCAATCTGCTGGGTTCGTTATACAAGAAATTTTTCACTGATTGGCTTAATGAACTGACCTGTATAGGAATGTTTACTGTGTGAAGTGCCTTGAGACGATTCTTCTCGTGATTTGGTGCTATGTAAATAAACTGAATTGAATTGAATTAAAAAGGAATCCATTCTAAAGAGTCATGTTCAGGAGAAATGTAGCTTCTGGCGATGAAACCAGAACACATTTAGCACCTAACAAAAAAAGTTTCAGATGTATTTGAGCCTATGGGGATTTTTTAACACTACTAAAACCTCTTCCTAAAGGCAATTGTCTGTTGCAAACTACATAAAAAGACGGTACAGATGCTTATCTTGTAACTGTGGTTTAACTTGGCATCATGTGGGTAGAACATGAAGAACTCAAGTTAAACTGAGATTTTCAAAAAACTTATTTAAATGCCTGTAGCAGCTTTTTAAATCCATAAACTCGACAGTGAGGTGACTATTAAAGGTCCTCTGTCTAGCCACGATAGCTGAAAACAAGAAAATGCTGATACAATTCACTAAGGAGTAAGATGCTGGCACTAAAGTGTCTCGTTGGTGGCATAAACACTTGCGTCATACTGTTTTCCTGTTCTTATCTTATACACAGAGTAGAAAAGTTTATGTTTTTTATCTTATTTTGCTTGCGTCATGTTTCAGTCAGAAATGCAGGCAGCAGTTTGGAGGTCTGACAGCTTCAAGGGGAGCAAAGTTCACATGGATATTGGTTATATTTAATTTTTCTTAAAAATGGGTAAGTCATTTTTTACTACAACATGAATTCAATGTCATTTTTAAAAGTAAAAGTTGTTAGCTTCAGTCATCTAATTAATCTTTATGTCCTGTTTCTGGGTTTGTATTTTGCTCCATAATTCACAGGAGAGACTTGGAGCGACACGATCATTTTTTGACATTAGTCTTAAGTACACCGGGTGAAATTTGATTAGCAGTAATTGCTTTACTGCAGTTGTGCATTAGATCAGTAGATTGCTGCAGCCAATAGGAGGATCTTTGTTGACATCTCTTCTCATCTTTGTGCGTATGCACGAGTGGCTGGGCGGCAAAAACAAACACAAAATGAACTGCTATCAATACGCGACATAAACTTTTAAGAGAGTTTGTGATGAGAAATTCCCGATATATAAACACTTTACTGTCTAAAGACAAGAGGAGGTTTAGAGAGAAGCTTAAAATCTGTATTGAAGACAAAATTAAATGTATTTAAAGCCCGTATGAGCTCTGGGATGACAGAAAACATCGATCCGATTCGCCTGTGTTTTTTTTTCCCCCACAAATCTGTGGGGGAGACATTTGTTCCAATTCAACAAAAAGCCCTGGACCCTTCACTCATGAAAAATGAAAGACTTTCAAAAGTCTGGAGGCCTATGATAATTTTGTTTTAAGGAGAGTTGAGCCGATCTCTCTCTCTGAAAACAGAAAGCCGTGGCAATAGCAGCAGCTAGCATCACCCGTGTGTGATGACCAAAGAAAACAGATAAATCCTCACAGCAACTGCAAAGCCCGGTAAATCTTCATTAATCTGGGTCCTTATGTATGTCTTTATTATTATAATGATCGTGGGTTGAGACACCTAAATCAGAGCGTGAAAACAACATGACTGTGGATTCAAAAATACACAAAGATGAATGTTTTTAAAAACATCTTCTCTTATTAACAAATATTTAGTCACAAGGACTTACTGTGAGCAAAATGAGCCTCACAAACTGCCCGTTGCTGCAGGAGTCCAGGCTTTCTTCCGAGAGTCTGGACTGCTTCCTATCATCTCTTTTGTATTTCGCGGCAGTTTACGGAGGAAATTTCAATAAAACTTTTCATCAAGCCTCCCACGGACCGAACTATCAACCACACAGCAAGAATGATCCGTCTTCACTAAATCCTCCTCCAAACGTGCAAAACAACCAAATTATTGGCAAAAGACATTGTTTCTTGCCACACACTACGAGAAGCATAAACACTGACGTCACAAAAGTTCCTCCTATTTTCTCATGATTGTTTTATCAGAAATGTTTCAACTGAATGAAAAAGCTCTGAGATCAGCTTACTTTTTTGTGGCCAACAGGAAGATTCTTGTGTTTTATGATTTGTGGGTAATAATCAGTACTAAAGTGGGCATATGACATATTTTTCTTAAGGTAAAACTGTTTCATGGTTGAAATAAAACATGTTTATGAAATTCTTTGTACAAAACCCCCCTCACTTCAAGCAATCTCAGCAGTTTTATTTGTGACATTTTCAGTACCTTCCAGAATGAGCCATCTCAGGGTTCTGTCACGTTAAAGGGGCCATATCATAGAAAATCCACCTTTTGGAGCTTTTTAACATGTGATATTTTTATTTCCTCATGAAAAAAAACACCCAAATCATGTTTGACTGCATTCATGAATTTTCCTGTTTCAGCTGCAAATTTTGAGTTTTACTTAAAAAATCCTGTAAAACATCAATGGAAACTAATCTCGTCATCAGGCCTTGCTCCTCTCCCTAAACTAGTCTGTTCTGAAACCTGTCTGCCCTGGCCAGCACAGGATATGTGGCTTAGGCGACTAGTGTCAAGTAACTGTAGTCCAGTGGTCAGGGCGCTCAGGAAGATGCCTTAACCTCTAGACTACCATAGCCAATACAGCAAGTGACTTGCCTAAAGCCTGGGTCACACTGTGAATTTTGGCCGTCATACAGGATTGTTCATGTCACACTGTGAGAACTCCAGAAAGGCGGCACGCTGTATGGCGCATGATTTCTGTGAGGCAGACTGCACGACGTCTCTCTCCAACAGGACCTCCCGATGACCACACCTCCCGAAGCATACGTCACTAAGCAGGTCGCTAACCAAAACAAAGCTGAAAAGATAAAAACACTTCTTTTTAGTGTCAGTTCATGACTCAACTCATCTTCCTCAAAGAGGAAGCTTCGTTTTTAAAACCCTCTCTTTGGCGTCAAGACTCCGGCTGCGGGTCTCCTTTTCCTGTCTTCCAGCTAAACAGTGATCTGTCTGTTGGTCATTCATCCTTCTCTTCTTTTATACACAAGAACCCACTAAACGACAGAGAAGTAACAATCTGTCATAGATCGCAGCAATATCTAAACTTTTGTCGTGATTTCTGTCTCACTGCTCCACAGCTCCGCTCCGTGTGACAGCTCACACCCGCTTCCTTTGTCGCTCTGCAGCAAAACGCTACTGAACCGCTTATCGGTTGAACATGTGAAATTTCCACCATCAGCAAAGGGATCTCATGTTTTTGTGTTTTATTTTTTATGTTTGTGAACTCATCTCATTTCAGCTCTCACAGATCACAGAATCACAGTTTTCACAATTTATCTGATGGTCTAAAAAAGGTAGTTTAAATATTTTAAGTATAACTCCAGTTTACCTTGGGCTATTAACAGAAATTAACCACAGATTTGCAAATCACCTTCATGTTCACCGTTTTTTACACGATCATGCTCCTGAGGAGGGATTTGGCTAAGACGGCCGCAAATTGCAGTGTGATCCGAGCTTAAGACGCTGTTGCAGGCACATTTTGTTGGAGCGTGTGTGGGCGGAGCTTCACTAAAACAAAGCATTTTATTTCCAAGTATAAATTCAGGCTGATGAAAATAACCCAAATTCAAGATAAATGTCATCTCAATTCATTCATTCATTCATTCTATTTATAAAGCTCTTTCCCACCCCCAATCAAGGGGGCCCAAGTGCTGAACATAGTGGGCCTCCAAACTGTGAAGGTTGGCCACCAAACATGAACTTTAAATTCATGCATTTCCTCTTGTAACACTTTAACAAGTTTTAAAAGGCTTGTATCATGATAAGTTACACCTCCCAGACCAAAGATAGGTGCAGTATAAGATAAAACATTATCATAATCACTATTGAGACATCATTCATTTATGAAATGACACACACACACACACACACACACACACACACACACACACACACACACACACACACACACACACACACACACACACACACACACACACACACACACACACACACACACACAGCAGCAGCATTTTAGAATCATTTGAATGACTAATTTAACTACAATGAACTGCTTTTGTAATAATTTTATCTTTTATTCTGGAGTAAAATAAAAAAACAAGCTAAATCATCACAAATCTGTGGTATCAGGGGGCAACTTCTGAGTTCAAACACAGGGATGGAGCACAATGTTTACAACTGAAACAGTATTAGGATGTTTTAACTCACAGAGGCCTGCAGGTCTTCTGTTTTATGAGCAAACCACTGAGAATCCGCTTGTTATGGGTGCTAAACAGTATTTTGCCTCTTCCGTGCGGAGCGGTTGGGGAAACACATTTCAAACATGGAACCAGCTACCAAACCGAGCAGAATTACATAACACCAGTGCGCGAAGGTGCATGTTCCAACCCACAGGAAAGGAAGGAGAGAGGTGAACAGCGAGTGGATCACAGGGACTGAACTGATGTTTTTGAGCAAAACTGCGGTAAAAATGGCTGTTTGTCTTCATTATCAAAAGTGTCCATGTGGCAGGGGTGAGAAGTGAGCACCACCTCACCCCTGCCACATGGACCTCAAGGGATAAACCATCAACCCTGCTCAATGGTCAACTTTCCTCGTGGGGTCACCCATAAAGACAGTGGGAGGGTTAACTCTGTAAAGGGTCATTTAAGAACATACTGTCTCATGTAAAATATATTTTTTTAAAGTTGCATAGTGTTTCTTTGTAATAGCACGATATGAACATTATATGAAAACAAGCTGGAGCTGGCCATGCCCACCCATCACCTGCTCAGGCTGCTACAGTATAAGCTGAGAAGCTCTGATATCTGGGAGGGGCTCTAAGTAGAGCCACTGCTTCTCCAGCAGCAGCTCTCTCCTCCACAGGAGAGGTAGTTCTATGCAAATTTCCCACTTGTGACATCATAAACAGGGACCTTTTGAAACGGCTTGTTTTAGGAACATAATTCGACTGACATAAAACAGTAGATGGATGTTTTTATGGTTGGAATGTTTATAGAGGCTGTAGAGACCCACAGCGCAGCACAAAGGATGCAAAGGATGAGTTTTTCATAATTTGTTCCCTTTAATTTATTAAAATAATCTGGTAGTCACCTACAAGCACCCTGAGGTTTATTTAATGACAAAAATTCTAAACACGAGAAAATGAAATTTTTAGACCTTTCATTTGTCCAGATTTTTCAAACCTTCCTCCAGTGAAACAAGCTGAATAACAAACTCCTTATTTCCAGTTTAAAACATGATTTTATTTCTGTCGGCCTGCTTTTTGTACATGTTGTACCTTTCTGCAATCTCCCTTCATCACGATACATAATGGGCTTCTGCAGACACTCGCAAAACGTGAGGGCTTCGTGATATCTTACAACGAATGACACAAGTCGATTTTCTGACGTAAAACAGACACAGGCTGCCTGTTTTCAGTCATAAGGAACGAGGAGAATAAGCAAAACAGCAGCATGAAGTTTGAGCCTCGTGCTGAGCGTGGTGAGAAGCCCCTCTCAGCTCAGCTTTGTTTCTGTTAAACAGAAACCTCAGGTCAGGAACAAGCAATCCATCTGCTGCCACAGGAGTCTTTCTCATCCCTTCTTGACCTACGCTGAGCCTGCTGAACACCTTAGGCTCCAAACAAGACCCTCTCTTTCACTGATAGAACAATGAGGCCATTGAGATAACACCATTCTCGACGTCAAGAAAATCACGATTTCCCAGAGTTACCTTCTTCTGGGACAATGGGGCTTTTCTGCAAAAACCATCCCATGACACACTATTTGATGACGTGAAAAAAAAAGAGACACGCTTTATTACCTATCAGATCCTAAAACAAAACACATGGGCTTGAGTTTACTACAGTTCAGCAAGGCCTTTCTACTATACAGGCAGTAAAGATTACTCCTCCACACATTTAAGCCTAAACTAAACATGTAAGCAAGTGGCTTCTAATGAAACGCTCTACCTGGGTGTGTGTGCCAGGGTGAAACGGCGCTGCAGAGCGATGCTGCGGTTCACCAGGAGCTTGCGAAACAGCATCGGTGAGTGCCGAGGGGAGTCCCGAGGAGAATTGCACGGGGACATCCTGGGGGATCCGCAGGACGAGCTGGACGGCGACTGTGGTTTCAGCTTGACGGGGTGAGAGCTGCTGAGTGGGATGGAAGCAGTCTCCTCGGAGCTTTCCCACAGAGTCTCACTCATGCTGCTGAGTGAGGGTTCAACCAGCTTCCTTCTTACGCTGAACTTTTGGGCAGCCCTCCTGACAGGTAGTCCAAACCACCCATCTCAGACAAGAATTCTTCAACAGAAACTAAGAATGACTCGCGCGTCTGTCTTTTAACAATGCACGTCATAAGCTGAGACACTTGTGATCTGCCCTACAGCTGAGGAATCTTCATCACCTTTTTCCACAAAGTTATCTGCAATCCCTGTTGATGGACACAGACACGAGTGCAGGAGTGAGCCCTCCCCTCAGCGCTAAGCGCAGTGTTTACACAGCACTGAGCTCTGCCTAAATATGGCCAGGCCTGAATTATAGCGTTGTTAGCTCATGCCACGGGTGAGCTAACCATGTCCAGAGCTCTCTTTATGCAGGGGTGAACTGGCAATCAACAAACAGACCAGTATACATCTGTTTCCTTCCACAGCTCATCAAACATTGACCAGTGATTACAGCTCTGCTAGTGGAGACAAATGCCAGAAGTGAGCTGCAACAGGAGGCCAGGGCTCAGGAGGCCTGGTCCGTCTAAAAACAGAGCCTGCTTTAGATAAAAGAGAACAGGAATCCTGGAAATGTCATTTTAACTTTTACTGCTATCTGAAGTGAGCGTAGTGCTTTTCCAGCAAGTGCTGATGGAAACACTGCATTTCATCTCTGATCCACAGACAGACAGTGACCAAGTGCACCAACTTGTGCACGAGTTACACTTTTAATCAAAACTCCAATGCAAAAGCACAGGTTTGAATTGAATTTCCGACATTTAAAGGTGATCAAATTAGCTGGTGGTCAGGTGTGTGTCTGGACAACGTGTGTGTGCTGATATTCGTCGCTGATGTGCTCAACTTAGAAGCAGAAAAAAGCAAAATTGAGCCTGGAACATCGTGACTCCACGTGTGATCTCAGAACAGAACACATGTTTCTGCAGGATTTGTTTCAATCTGCACATCTCTAGTCTTCACAGCCTCACAACCCTCGCATCAAAAAATAGATCCAGAACTGGAAAACTTTGTGCTAAATTTTGAAGATTGGCTTTGTCCCTCATTTAAACCTTTCAATGGAAATCTCGTATTCTTTCCAACCTCATGTTGGACATCTTTTGTGAGTGTGAAGTGATCCCTGCTGCGCCGTTTCTGCACTGCAATTATCCCTCAGGGTTTTATGACACAGCATTCAGAGTTTCAGTGGTTAAACTGATCTTCTTGTCTGCTTAATCGCTTCAATATACAACTTGTACAAACCAAGATTGTCACAAGAGCAAAAAGCTCTTGAGTTTTTAGAAGCTCGATTACCAGGTCAGCAGGCTGCATAATGCATGAAGTCAAAATGAAAATAACATCTATTTTATGTTCACTGTTTATTCCCTGCATGTTTTATTGTGAAGCATTTACAGAGTAACATATGGAGCCTGTTGAGTCTGGAAGGGGTGGAAGTGCTGGGGGATTAATTTACCTCTGGTCAGGTCAGAGGAGGTCACTGAAATGAGCTCACTAACAAAAACACAGCTGTCACATGCAGCTGCCAAAAGAGGCCAGCAGATGGCTCCAGCGCATGCATGCAAGTTCACACACACCCACTGGTATTTTATAAAACTATTGGGACTGTGTAGCGTACCAGCTGCAATTCCAGCCAAGGGGACCCTTTAACTCTGCAGAAAGCCCTAGTTATCAGCCTGTCGATCTGCCTGTGACTGAATGAGGCCTGGAGAACGAGAGCCAGTCACTCACATACTTATGAGTCAGTGACAGAACTAGACCATGTGTTCTCTTGAAGTGACTAACTCTTGGACCCACCCGAGTCACACACTTCTCGTGCTCCTACCTAATCAAACAAACACACAAAAACTTATATTAATGCCAAAACACACAACTAAAACATCTGTTAGAAACCGCTAAAATCGTTTGGACATCCAAGGGAACTGTTCTCCTCACTGCTCCATAGATACACCCCTTCAAAGGCCTGGCATTCCCTAGACAGGGAACTCTTGGAAGTGCCACGCTCTGGATACAAATCAAAGGGTGACCGTGCATTCTCTGTGGTGGCCCCAAGCTTATGGAACGCGTTGCCTTTACAGGCAGACACCATCCCTCCAGTCTTTTAAGTCTCGTTTAAAGATGCACTTTTACCAATCGGCCGTTTCCCGTTTTGTCTTGGTTTTATTGTGATTTTATTCTTTTATAAGTTCAGTTTTATTATTACTTATTTGACCTTTTTTATTGTCTGAGTAATTTTTTTTAGATAATTTTACTATGATTTAGCTTAATTTTTTTATTGTGAAAGTGTACAGCACCTTGGGTTACTACAAAGGTAGTGGAAGGTGCCATAGAAATAAATGATGATGATGATGATGACGAGGGAAGCTCATGCTATAGTTTTCTGAGATTCTCTTTCAAGTCTGGTTCTGATGAAAAGATGCTTCCCTCTCAGTAGGTGTTTTTTCACCTGTTCACAATCATTATTGCTGTCAGAGGTCACAATAAAACAATGACAGACCCATGTCTTCATCAGAGCAGTGAGGAAGTCAGTGAAGTCATTAAGACAAAGACAGCAGTAGACAAGTGACTCCTGCGAATAAGCTTGGGAAGCAGTGCACTGCTTTCCAAGATTGTTTTTTTCCTTATGACTTCACCAGAAGCCCGTTCTTGCACGGAAAATGCACTTAGACATGCTCCTCTGTGTACCTCCTACCAACTGCACAACAGTCATATTTCTGCTTTGAGTACGATGAAATATCCCCTTACTTTATAATACACAGCAAACATGTTTGCACTGCCATTTATTTTCTTGTGTTCTGTCTTGAAGTTAATTTAGGTCCTTTAGGTTTTGTTCAAGCTTGTTTTCTGAAGTATTTTTTCTTAACTTTACTCAAACTTTATTCCAACTGTGTGTGTCTCGGGATTTTTGTGAAAGAAAGGTAAATCATTCAAAATATTAAATTTTATTCAATGAAAACATCATTTTAAAATATGAAAATTATGAATAAATGTCAGTCATTTTGATGAACGAAAAAGCTTTGTTAAGGGTATTATATCCTGCAAAATGTACTTTCTACAGCTTTTGACCATTTTTTATTGTTGTTTTCTCATGAAAAACACCTCAAAGCGGTCTTTGGCAATCGCACATTTATAAATTATGGAGGGGTCTGAAATTCAAATTGTAGGCAGTGTTGTTTTCGTTAATGATAATGATGACGAATAGAAAGTAGCTTCACACATTGAATTGCTTCTGCATATGAAATGCGCTATATAAATAAAGCTGCCTTCAGACGGAAGTATTTGAAGTCTCATTTCATGACATTTGGACATCTTGCCTCGGATTGGATAAAAGCAACGCAACTCTACTCCTGACTGTTTGCTCTACAACATTGATGTTTTATCTCCACAAATAACACAAGCCTGGAGGAGTTCTGCTGTGTGGTGAAGTAGCTAATGCCAACAAGTAGCTTCTGCTACCCGAGACGTTCTCTGCAGTTTCCTCGATGCAAAACCAACAACATCCCTCCCCGTCGTGAGTCCATGAATATTAAGTGACAGTGTGATGTATATCTATCAGGTCTTTCAAATCCTAGAGTTTCACCATCTATTTTCTATCAGAAGCTAATGCAGGAGATAGGCTTAGAAGACTATTTTCATGTTCAGCCTGTCTGAAACACAGATTGATCGATTATAAAGTCACAACACGAGCTTACATGTCTGAAACAAAAAAATTGTATTAATTATCTAAGAAGAGGACATAATGAACGTTGTAAACTGATTATAAAGTTCCACTGGTCATCATCACACGCTGGTGAAATTACATCTCCGCATTTGACCCATCCCCGTGGGGAGCGGTGTGCTGCAGATGTGGCTGCGCTCAGGAACTATTTGGTGGTTTAACCCCTACAGGAAACGTTTGACCTCTGTAATTACAAACAAAGGCTTCGGTACCAAATTTTAACACTGATTTTCTCAGGTGTTCAAAACTTATGTGCGGCAGTGCAAACAAATAACTTCTTTAAAAATCATACAATGTGATTTCTTTATATTTAAATGATGTCACTTACAATGGGAATGTACCTACTGTGTGAATTTCAGACCCCTCCATGACTTCTAAGTGGGAGAACTTGTAAAATCACCAAGTGTTCAAATACTTATGCTCCTCACTCAACTGTACCTTATGTACAAAGGTCCTGGACAGTGTAAATAGAATGATACAGGCCCTTTCTACAGGTTTTATGTGTAATAACGTCTACTTCTTTTTTTAGAGAGAGAAAGCTTTGTGTGAGTGAGTGTGTAGGCTGTTTTGTCTCTGATGATGGATCATCAGCAGGACCGACTGAAGTCTTACAGCGGGAGCTTGACAAAGTGAAAGACTGAACAACTGATGCTTCGCTCCACCAAAGAGAAAATTGCACGTTGTAATTTCTACCAAAGAATGACTTCATTTTATCATCCATGCTGGTTCTTTTTCAAATGTTCTTTTTCCTACCCAACTCTCAAACTCAGCCTTTTCAGTTCAAATGTAGCCACAGTATTATATATTAGTGTTTGCCACAGGTCACAGTTTCATTAATGTGGCATTTAAAAAAAGCAGCACATCTGAACATTCATTAGTGAGGATGCTTCTAAAAGGCAGGATGCTAAAGAGCACTCTTCAAAGTTGGAACACTCATTATAGAAGCCATTACACATCCAGATTCAGTAGTGTGCAAAAGTGTTGAGCCAAATCTTTCTTCTTTGAATTTTGCTTCTAAGAAGCAGGAGGCTGGTTTTTGGTGTATATTTTCTTTTCAAAAATGCAAAGGGTTGCTTGCAAAGTTGCTAAACAAACTACTAGAATTTAAGATCCATATAACTTTGACCCTGACGTAAAATAACCCCCCTAAAAAACTGTCAATGTTAGCATAATTAACTTAATAAATCAACAAATATCAGAGATCCTGCTCCAAGTTGACACTTAAAAAATGTAGAAATGTAGAAAAGTGATTATAACATGCTTATTTAAACATAAACTACATCTAAATCAAATGTATTCTGTTTTAATCCATTTCCCGAATGCCACGAGACAATACATAACAGATAAAAGAAGCCTTCTTGAAATGTAATGGTTATTTTTTTTTCTTCTTCCGGCTCTTGGAGAGTACAGACGGTTTTTTCCTCCTCTCTTCCCAAGGCTCGTTGTTTGTCTTTGGGTGTACGTAGCATCTACATTTTTTCTGGAAACTGGAAATTATTAAAAATGGACCTGGTCAGCTGGTCACTCAACATGATTGACAAAGTAAGTAAGATCTGTTAATGTTTATATTTCAAACCAAAACTTTTATTTTGATGCACAACATGTAAATAACTGGTCTGCAGAGAGAGATTCTAATTTCAAAATTAATTAAATGTTCAGGGTAAGGACCTAAAGTGGCATTCAGTTAGTGGATAATTAATTTCTGCTGAGTGTTTGACAGAACGCAATAAGTATGCTTAAGTTAAGGATTAGTAATTTACTAATTTATGCTGCCTAAGGGTTTTGTTTACTCAGAATTATTTGATTAAACTCTGCAGTCTGAGAGTAGCGCTGGCAGTTAATTATGACTCTAAAGATGACAAATAAGCCCGTGTCAGAGCAGCAGGATGAAAAAAATTAAACCACAGGTTAAGTGCACTCAAGAGACTAGTTATGAAAAACAAAACCTTTATAATACACTCATAAACAGCTAGTTGAATAAACATAAAACATATAACTATGTCGCTTTAGAAGGAAAGGGTATAAATCATTAGACGTGGATGAGTCAAATGTTCTTCTGTTATAAATTATATTTTGTCAGATTTTTTAATTCAATTAAGTGAAATAAAAATTATTTGTGTTAAAGGGGCATTATGGAAGTTTGACAGCCAAAACATGTATAGAAATAATAAATTTCTTCTTCATACATTCTCCTGCAATGCCCTGGTCCTGTAGAATGAGCCCTGGCATTTTTACTGAAATTGCCTATTTTTCTGTAAAATCACAGAAAAAGAGAGCTGCTCGGGTCGAGCAGGCTGCTTCATGCGCGTTCACGCTCAGGCATAGCCCTCCGAACCGTTCTTTGAACGTTGTTTCAGCTCTTATCAAAGATATAAATGTTACAGATACAAGTGACATCACTGGCACATTAGCTCGCCTAGTAAAACGTTGGACTGAAGTGCAGAAGACCTGGGTTCGATTCTGGATGTGAACATAGTTTATTTAGAGTTTCTTTTTTTACATTAATGGTATATTTTTTTTACAGTAAGATGCCTAAATTTTTATTTGAGACTCGCCGAACAGCATTGAATTCACAGATAAAAAAGATGTGGGTTCAACTTTCATTTTGGAACAATTTTTCAAGAGCAAGCAGGAGGACTGACCCATCTTAAACCTTTGTCGGCTGTGCTGAAGAGAAAGGCACAGAACCAAATTATTTAATTAATTAGCTGCGCGTTCTCCTGTCCTCTGTCCTCCGGGCCACACACACACACGGAGCTGACTGTCTCAGCTGTTATTTTCGTTAGATGGGGTGTGCACGTACAGCATGCGCGCCTCGTGCACGAGCCTACTATTGAAGCTGCCATTACACTTTTGGCCTGAGGGGGCAATCGCGAGCATAAAAATTCAAAACTCCGTAAAGTCCCTTTAAATGAACAAAGGTTTTGTGAAACTTTTGTCAGTTCTGCACAATAAATACAAACAACTAGCAAAAATTTAGTTTTGGTTAATCTGACAAGTAACTTAAATAAAAATAATTCATTCAACAAGTGATTTTGAATTTTAGAATTTTCCACACAAGCTGACATAAAACCTAGAGCGATATAATTCATGTCTTTGTATCTCCTGTTTGTATCATGTTCAAACTTATACATTAATCATCAGTCTGTTGTTTTACGGACAACTATCCGCTGTAATCCACCCGCTTCTTAAAAAACCGAGTCTTGACCCCTCTCTCCATAGCAGCTTCAGACCCATCTCTAAACTTCTGTTCATCTCCAAGATCTTGGAAAAGGTGTTGTGGCTAAACATCTCAAAGCTGCTCTTGATGAACATAACATCTATGATCGTTTCCAGTCAGGTTTTCGTAGAGCTTATTCTATTGAAACCGTTCTTCTTAGGGTCTCTAAGGACCTTCTGACACACAGTGATGCAGGGGACTGCTCTGTTCTTGTCCTGCTGGACCTGACTGCAGCCTTTGACACTGTTGACCATCACCTGCTACTGGAGAGGCTGAGAGACTGGGTAGGCCTATCAGGAACTGCTCTGGAGTGGTTCTCCTCTTATCTTTCTGAGCGCTCCTTTTCTGTGGCCGTCTCCAAGTTTAGGTCCTCTACCACCTCTCTTACCCATGGTGTCCCACAAGGTTCTGTGATGGGGCCTCTGCTCTTCCTCCTCTACAGGGCTGAAATGATTCCTCGAGTACCTCAAATAATTTGAGTAAAAAAAGCCTTTCTCTGTGGTGGATGACTGGCACTGGGTTCTGCCCACTAGGAGCTGATATAATAAATAATAATAATAATAATAATAATAACTACCAAAATAATAATAACTACCAAAATAATAATAATAATAATAATAATAATAATCTTATAATAACCTAGTACATTTTTGAACTATTAAGTCTGCTGAGAGTTTAAACATTTTAAATGTGATTGTTCCTGACAGCAGCTACACTTAAGTTTCAGTTTCCTCTTAACTGAATCATTGCTGAAGCACGTGGTGTAGATTCTCAGTCATGACATGGACATGATCATCCTGAGAGTTTTTGCTGAAAACAAAGGGTTTTACATGTATGCTATTTTTGTTATGCCAGTTTAAATCCAGTTTTTTAAGTACATTCAAGAATAACAGGCAGCTGATTAGTTCAGGTGGATGGTAACAGAGGTCTGTTTCAGAAAATGGGTTCTTTATTATTGTGCCCAGCAGACAGAATTTTGCCACTTGGTATGAGTGGTGTGTGAATGTTTGTCTCTGTGTGTCCCTGTGATGGACTGGAGACCTATCCAGGTGTAGACCCACCTCTCACCTGGCGAATGCTGGAGTTAGACGCCAGCTCACTGAGACCCTACAACTCTCCTCACTGCTCACTACGTTGAGCCAAGGTGAGAAGCATGACAAAGGATGTATTTGCATCTTTTTTGATGGAGAATGGTGGACTGCCTCGTTGACTGACACCCACAGTGGTGAGTACGTCACGTTTTTTTTTGCCCAATAGCATCTGGAGATGGTTTACAAAGACAACCATAGATCCCGACCCACGACTGAAAGCAGTCAATGGACAGCGGCCAGACTATACACTCAGATAAATAGGATGGCTTACCAGGCTAGGAAATCACACAAGTATTCCAATGGTATTACGAAAGTAACTGTATTCTAAATACCATGTTCAAAAATAGTAACTGTAAAGGAACACAGTTACTCATAATTAGAATAAATATGTAATGGTGGTACATGTGTTCCGTTACTCCCCAACATTGACTAAATGGGTGAGGGATTCTTCAACAGCACCACATCGAACACATAAAAGAGAAACAGCTTTACGGTTCAATCAAATCTTAGAAAATGTGAATGACTTTGAATTGAATTAGCTTGTATCTGGTACTGATTTAACAGTTTTGTTTGCTGGACAGGCTATTTGACCATTGGTTGTCAGACAAAGGAACTTCAGCCCATGTATTCCTGAGTCGACCAGAGTCTGCTGAGATAGTAAAGCTTCTAAAGAACACGGTGTTCAGAGTTTGCTTTCAAAAGTGCGTTGAGGTAAATGTGGCTTGGTGGTTTCAGCACAATATCTGAGAAGTAACCAGTTGAGGTGGTTCGGGCATCTGGTCAAGATGCCTCCTGGACTCCTCCCTGGTGAGGTTTTCCGGGCCCGTCCAACCGGGAGGAGGCCTAAAAGGAGACCCAGGACACATTGGAGGGACTATGTCTCTCACCTGGCCAGGGAACGCCTTGGGATTCCCCCAGAGGAGCTGGCCCAAGTGGGAAGTCTGGGCCTCTCGACTTAGGCTACTGTCCCCGCAACCCGAATCCGGATAAGTGGTTGAAAATGGATGGATGGATGGATGGATGGATGGATCTGAGAAGTTCCAGGAGTGTTTGTCATGCGGACAAAACAATGGTCCAACACCCCAACATGTGGGTTTTGCATTATTTAAGAAGATTAAATCTCAATAGGGAACATCTTCAGGTAAAACCATCGGTGGAGAATTCCTGTCACATTTTTGGTTGCAGTCACCTCCAGCAGGCCTGATCAACTCCATCTGAGCCACACTGTAAAGTTGAATTGCGATAATTTCCATCTAATAGTAGCGTGACACGCATCGATAACAAGTGAAAGTTTTTCAATTCTGCATAACTTTACGAAGAAGAAGAAGCTCAAAGCTCATGCTCGAGATGAAGCTCAAACAATGCTGAACAATAAGCGAAGAAGCTCCAGGACTTATTCTGCATTTTATGACTTTATCTGACATTTTCCCAAAGAGGAAAGGGACCGAGATGATGACTGTCATGAACAGACTGGGACACACTCAGCCATCCCTGTCTTGATTACACTAAATCAAATTATCTGTCAGAGACTGATCCATCTCCACGGCAACTGGGAGCTCCTCAATGACAAACTGTTGTTATTCAGACACCACGTTAGCGGAGAGTCTACCTGCGCCTGGTGACCTTGTGGTCATGGAGACGGGGTTTAAACACAACAGGTCTGAAGATAACGCCATCAGGTCAAGTCAGACAGGAATAACACGAGGGGGAAATTTGCAGACGTGATCTCACCGATGTCATGATCTCATCATTTCTTACATAGAGACTCTCGTTTCAAAGGAAGTAAACTTAATTTTGAAATAAAAATTATAGAAAACAAAGATAGTTAACAGGAAAGTTGCACACGTTGTTTGAAGTGGCTTTTATAAGTGAATCATAGCCTAAAAATCTATATGTGTATTAGCAAGCTATATTTATTTGAGTTGTTATAATTTAAGATGAAATCTAAACTTTTATTTAAAATTTTTGTCGGATGGAAAAACATCAGACAAAAAAAAAGACAGTGAAATGTTTATTGTCCATCACTCATAGTAAACCCCAACTCTAACTCAAAACAAATAAAACAGTCAAATTAAACATCAGCCCTTTCCTAATCCTCAGGTAGATATTTTTGCTAATACATTTTTTTTTTGGTTTGTCAAATTATGATCACATAAAATCTACTGTAAAAATAGTGATTCCATTTGACTAAAAACTGATCAAATTAATGCCAACAATACCTGAACTTCACGAATTTTTACAAACAGAATATATATTTTTCTATTAAATTTAATTCAATTTGAAGTTTAGCCAGCCCAAAATGATTATTAAAGGTACATTAAGAATGACACCCTGTGGTCTAATCTGAGTACTGCAGCTCATGTATTAAAAACAAACATTTTCTCTCTCAGTGATCCCCATCCTCAGCCCTTGCTTCTGAATTTCATGGGGTTTGCTAGTTTACGGATTAGCTCCAGAAGATTCTAGATGACAAGAAAATACGAGTCATGCACATTAAGTTGATAAGCAGATAAATACATTCCACTGTGATGTCAAGTTGTTGATAACTGAAATAGCCTGAAATATATTTAGAACTGACTTTTCTTTTCCCAAATTGGCCGTTAGCATTGTTAGCTCAACGTTAGCCTCTAGCCTTCTTTACCCGATATAAGAGTCTGGCATTAAAATGATGCTGTGGCTTCTTAGGAGTACAAGTAATAACTTCTGGACTGGTCCTTTTACTGGCTTACATTCAGTCCAAAATGCTGCTGCTTTTTTGGCAGTGTTTGCTGGCAGAGTCTTGGTAACCCCGCTGACTCACATACGATTGGCTCTGGAACCAGGAAGTATGCAGGCGGGACAGACTGTAAACTAAGACTACATCCTTCTTCTGCTTTTTAAAAGGAGAAAATACTTGCAACCCTTCACCCGACTGAGAAGTAATGTAACCTTCTTCAACACGATAGATTTACATATTGCACCTTTGAGTATGCTGTATTTATTTTTATTTCATTTTGTAGCAGGCCAGAACATTTTCAGGAATTAATGAAAAATAAAGGTAAAAAACTGACATTTTTAGAGCTCGAACTCAATAATGGTGAGACCCATCTAAGAGATAATTACACCATGTTCTTGTGTTTTTTTTTACTGACTACATCAGCATTATGTTCTGAATTATGAATCTATGTTTGTTCTGTTCAGTCGTTCTGTGTCTACCTGCCTGGTTAGAGGATTGTTGGACAGGGTTTTAAAGTTGGAATCAAATTCTAATCGATTCATCTCAATCTTGGAGTAGGAAATTACACAAACACTAAGCAATGTCTTCTGCAATGCTAAATGACTTGTAAATGTGATGAACTGTTGTCTTACGAACCAAATCAGTTATTTTCTCCTTTCCTCGTGACAAACATATTTTCCATTTCCAATGAATCATTGATGGGAGTTGGTTTTCCCACTGTAGCACCATCTTCAAAGCTTTCAGGCAGCTTGGCAGCTTCCATCAACTGTCCAGAGGCTTGAAACTACTCAAGAACCGTCCACCTCCACATTCCAAAGAGGAAAGACAGCCAGGACTTCAAAAAGTCAGGACAGCCCTCAGAGGGAGCACTCATTATCATTTTTCACCACCTCACTTCTCAGTGTAGCTTCACAGTGACAGCAGGTCTTTAAAAATGTCCTTTTAAAGAGGCCTAAAATATTCATAACAAAAGTGCATCTGCTGTAAGATGCTATCAGACACAAACTAAACAAATTGTGCAACTACGGTATCTTTTCAGATAATCAAAGTGGCTGACAATATTGTTCATACATTTGTTGCAACACTTGAGTAATTAAAAATAAATGAAAAATAATTATAGTAAATGAACAAAATTAAAAGCAAATTCTAAGAAAGCTAATACAGGAAATAAGTGTAGTAGACTATTTTAATGTTCAGCCTGCATGAAATACTCAAAAGTTACAGATTATAATCAGAAATAAAAACTAACCTACGGTTTTTCAGTGATCCACACCTGTAAGTTCTGTAATGATCAGCTAGACCACATTAGCCTGTATGGGTTAGTAACATAACACATGCAACTCATTTATGACTATGTCCACAAATAACTAAAGAACATTCAAGTTGGTTTAATTAAAGTTGTTTTGACTGAAATCCAAGAGTAAATGTAAATTGCCGATCTACATCACAGCATTATCAATACGCAGTGACTTGTTTATTGTTGTTCGGGAATTATTTGTCACTGTATGGTGGAGATCTTGAAGCAGGCAGGCACATGAGATGTCTCTAGTGAGGAGTTGAAAATGCCATAAACACTGGGGTCAGCTCACCAGCACAGTGCAACACCATCAGGGCTGAGGGATTTCCGTGCATTCAGACTCTTGAACTGCTTCCTCACATCTGCCTCATGAATGTAAAAGGTTGTGGTGGATGTATGTGATGTGAGGTCCTCATGGGTGTGGGGTGACGAGGAAGATGCTGTGGAGTGCGGGGATGAGTGACCATAATGTCTCTATTGTTGGTCTTCCTAATTGAATTTAAGCATTGCATACAATTTTTAAATAATTCTCAGAAACAGTTTGCCAACATTGTTAAACTGAAGAAAAAAATCATGTTAATAGAGTCAAATGTGGTCATTTATATATACAATTCTAACCAGTCTGCTCTTTTGGATAAAGAGCCTGTATCCAACTACAAGGTTTCCTGTCATTTAAAGGTCAAAACATTAGAGAGATCCCAGCCTTTGAAAAGAACATTTATTTGGTCCCAATGGTGAAGAAATACCATGACATTTGGAGTCCTAATGTGCAATATCCCAGCTGCTAACAGATGCTGCATTAACATAATGCTCCTACATGAATCTTATATTTTAATTTCTATTTAAAAAATGTTTTCTTTATTTATTTTGTTTCATTCAGCATTACAAAAGCACAGAAATAATCTATCATCATGGATGTAGTTTGACTTTACAAGTGGGGTGGGGGCACAATTGACATGAGAACTGGTGGGGGGGGGGGGGGTCTTTACAGTAAAAATTATATGTTTTTACCCCGTTGTCCCACCAAAAACTACGTCCATGTCTGTCATGATAACTTGTGATAGGGAAAAAGATGTCAAAATCATGCAATACCATTAAACCCCAATCTGCTTTAACTGTCCTGTTGTTATAAAGCGGAGTCCAGGAGAAGGTACAGCCTGGGTAACAGCTGCTTTCAAGACAAACAGCACAAATTAATTATGAGGGAAACATTATCCAACTCTTTGTTTTACTACTAGAAATCTGTTCTGCTGCACTGATGCAACACATGAAGCAAACTTCAGATAAAGCTCAAGTATCATTAAGACCTGCTTCTAAAAACGTACCAGTAAAATGTAATCAGGACCTAAATGTAAATGCGTGTCTGATGTAAATAATTAAACTTTATTCCAGCAGAATAACAATTACATTTAATCTAATAAAAACACAAGTAAAACAAAATAAACACTGACACGATTGCTTTACTAGTGTCGCTGTTGATAAAAAATAATAAGAAGGAGCATTTGATTGTAAATAAATTAAATTGGGAAGGCCAAGTTAAAGGCTATGGTTGCTACGGTTACATGTTGCAGGCAACACGCAGCAGGTAACAGGGGAATCCTGTAGCTAATAACTTTGTCTGTGAGCCACGACATGGAGCAGAATCGATCCGGCACGGTGAAACTAACGAAATGTCAACAATGGGTCGGTTTAAAGGCTAAAGTTAAATCAGAGCATGATGGTAAAACGACAATGTGACTATTTGTTCCAAACATCTGAGTCTCAGAAGAAAAGAATTGTAAAATAAGGAGTGAGCACCACCTCACCCCTGCCACTTGGACCTCAAAGGATAAACCATCAATCCTGCTCAATGGTCAACTTTCTTCGCGGGGTCATCCATAAAGACAGTGGGAGGGTTAATCTAATTTTAATAAACATTAATTTTAAGGACTATGGTGTATGTCTTGAGGAGACAAAACAAATCAAACCAGGGTACATCAAACCAAAGCATTTAATATTCTGTGTAAAAAAACACCCTAATCTGCATTACAGAGGACGGTTTAATCTGACCTGATCAACACGCAGTTATCTCTCTGCAGCAGCAGTTTGTGATTTTGTTTTTCCAAGTGGGTTATTTTTTCATTATGCAAATCTCAACTAATGCAGCTTTAATTCTGTTTGGAATAGTTGAAAACACATTTATTACTTTAATAAGATTGTAACGTCTCCAGGGGCATAAACATCCAAACTTACAGCAGAGCAAACGTAATGCAGATTTGGAGTTTATATCTAATAAAATGGTCTTTGCAGGGGACACATTTATTAGTATAAAGAGAAGGAAAATTCATTACTCTGATTGGTCTCTGACTGAATCACTTTCTTTGCCACTTTTAAATCATGGCTTAAAGCCACAAAATAAAACAACTAGACAATGAAATCCATTATTTAGTTTTAAAATGACATTAATTCATATGATATGCTGGAAAAAACAAACACGATTAATCAGTACGTGACTTTACTTAGTCAAGTTTGTCTGAAATATTAAATTAGAAACAACATAAATCCCTGAAAGAAATACTCTTTTCTGACATCAACAGAAGATGAATGAAAGTGCCGCACTTACAGGTGACTGAGAGTCCACGGCTTATTAGCTTGTTCTGCAGGAAGCCGAGTGTCATTCTCTCTGCATCCGTATGACTAATCGGAGCTGCGATTACCTTCGACTCAACCACGCCAGCAGATGTGTACTGATGAGATGAATCAGTGTCATTATGTCTACCACCTCCTGTTTGCTCCAGGGTTGAATCTGTTGTCTTTGCTGCTCATATTGCCAATCAGACTAAAGCAATTACAGATATTAAAGATTTATTGTGTTTGTGTGAGGTGGAGGAAAGGGAGGAGCAGGTGATGGAGTGAGTGTGACTGCTGCCAACAATCAGAAATCAGAAGGAAAAGAGGCAGAATCTCCAAAATAACTGCAAAAACACAAAAACTAAAGTATCCTGCAACCTTGCTTTTATTCAACTTGTTCATGTTAGATGTTAATGTTTTATAACTCAGGACCTCCTAGTTGAAGAGCCAGGTTTTAACAGGATGTCAAACATGAGCTCTTCTACAGAACAAATCATTTCAGGACCAACCGACTTTAAAAATATTTCAGAAAAACTGCATAATTAGCTGTGATCCTGTGCCAGATGATGATGCTTGATATCATTCTTGTTGAATCTAATCAGGATCTCATTGACATTAAGATTAAATGCTTTCAGACTGTAAGAGCATTTCTTATAGCTCTTTTAACTACTGGAGGCAGTCTTAAAAATAAAAATGCTAGAGGAAATGAGAAATTCACACAAAAAAAGCTTCAGTCTTGTCGTGTTCATGATGTGTCCTCTCCAGTGTGTGGTGTAGACACAGCTGATGCTCGCCAGCTAATTACCTGGTTGGATAGGATCCAGATCCAGAACTGTGTTAGGCTGAGGACTCACCTCCTGGTGGAGCTCGCCTGACCACCATTCCATGGTGTTTACCACCTTCATTACAATCTGAAGAGCCTCTCTGCCACCATCTACACTCTAAATCTACCTGTACTGTCCACCCACTGTCTCAAGTTTTTTGTCCATTGTCTTCACTATGCCAGGACTGTCCACCAACCTTCACCCTAAGAGCCGTGAACCTGTTTATAAAAGCAAGATTTGCTGGGTTTTTCTCACCCACACATTTACAAGTCCAACTTCAGCGCCTTCTTCTCCTCCTTCCAGAACTTGGTACTGCACCCACTGACAATACACAAATCCTGAAAATACTGTAAAAACATTATTATGTCCCCTGAATTCCTGATGTGTTTCTGATCTTGGGTCAAAGAAAGGTTTTCCCTAAACTTGACACCCAGAAGGAAATCAGACACATTGTTTAGAGAAAAAGATTGTGTAACGTCCAGAAAGGGTCAATTTTCACCTACATATTGACCTACAGCGTGGCCGGACACCTACAGAAATAATTCCTTTTTCTAAGCAGATTTTAAACTCTATCTTCTAACACCCAGAAGATTCTGCAGTGCTTGTTGACATTACATGAAGACAAGGTTGTCAGCCTATGTCTCCAAACAAAGCTTTCTTCTGATAAGACTGCAGGATTCCACACTGAATGAAAAGTGAAGTTTTAAAACTCATAACTTAAATAATCATTAAATAATCATATAATTGAATGAACCAGATGTTATATGAATAATAATGATGTTTGAATAATCTGTGCCTAATTCAGTGAAGTTGAAATGAATGCTATTATTATGATGAAACATTTATACGTTATGATCAGTAATGTTTGATTTAACAAGTCAAACATTATCTACACTCATACACAATGTTCATAAGATATAAATTACAGTTAAGGTCACATCTCACATAAGTTTAAAGATTCTTTATCCACAGAACAAGACATCTTGTATCTGGAAGGTGTGGTTTCTGAGGGATGTTGGTAACATCATCAAACATGTCAGATTTGCAGAAATGATAAACTCAAGATTATTACAACTAGAGTGACTGCCGAGTTACTGAGTTTTCCAGCTGACACTCCGGAGTGGCCAATTCGGAACCAGCCTCTTTGGAAACATCTCTTTGACCCACTGTCAAACCTGTTTGCACGCTGCAGCTGACACGGCTACGACTCCTTAAGAGTCCATCCGTGTTTGACGCAACAACCTTCATGCCTGTTGTGACCTGGAGACAACTCGAGACCGGACTGGTCATACTGCGGTTTTTTTCTATGAACTTCAGTGCCTTGAGGTCCACCAGACTTCCTGACATTCCGGATCACACCGGGGGTCTTCGATCAGAGTTTGTAGACACGACAGATAGCGTCTGATGTTGTCTTATTAATAATCAACTCTCTAGTTTATAGCAGACCAAATTCTTTTACATCCAGAATTCACAATTTATTTCAGATACAAAGGTTCTGATACATATCTGCTTTACACCATCATCAGAATGGCAGTGAGACGGTTTACTTGTGTGCTTCGAGGTGCGTCATTCTAGAGATGAGTCATTCTACAGCGGGAGCGTCTCAGACGCGGAGCAACTTCTCCACCATGTTCCTAGCTGAACTTGCTCCAAACTCCCAGAACCAACTCTAAACCAAGCTCCTCTTACTAGCTTTAATGCCCCCACCATGACCTCAACAATCTTGAGAAACCCCACCACCAACCAAACTTACAGAACATAAACCAATCTTCGTCGTTGCTGCCTGCACACGGCAACCCCCCCCCCCCCCCCAGCAATCATTATACTTAGCTGCATTTACGATAACTCTGTCACCTAAATGTTCCCCAGTAAGAACAGAGCCAGACTCTAAACAGGACATGCACGTAAATGGCATTTGCAAGCAGAGCAGGACATTCCTTCCATCACACTAGGCAGCTAAGCTAACTTCCTCTTTGGCAGATTTGCAGAGAACGAGTGCTTCCTGCACGATTCAAAATTTTCATTTTTTTCAATTTGTTTAAATTTATGGTTGTCATTGGTATGTGAAGTGCATTTGAAGGAACATGGCATCTCAGATGGTGCCTTTAATGTACCGATGCAGATTTGTTTTTAATTGGGGAAGCTAAAGGCCAATATATGAAGCAAATGATTTTAACATAAAACAAAGACCAAAGAACTTTCAATCATTAATTGCAGCAAAGTGTGTGATAAACATCTGTAGTATGATTAGAATGAGAAATAAGATGTTACCGTTTAAATTTTCATCAACAGAAGACAAGATTTTTTGTAATCTTAGGCAGTCGCAGACTAGCTTGTTTACTGGGAAAAAAGCTCTTGCGCTCCTGTTTCAGGTAGTAGTAGTGAGCCACAGCAGAGCGGAGCTCCAAACTGCAGGATCTGAAGTCTTATTTACAGATATTTTGACATCTCTCCTCTGACTGGATAACAGTTACACGACTCTATCATTGACTGCTTTGCAACGTTGATGTTTCATTTCCACAAATAACTCAAGTCTGAAGAAGTTCTGCTATGTGGTAGAGTTGCTAACGCTAACGGTTAGTTTCTACTAGCAGAGACATGCTCTATTCTCTCCTGGATGCTAAATCAACAACAGGCTTCCCCAAGATGGGAATGCTAATTTGACACTGTCACTGGCTTCTCTAATCCGAGAAACTCCCCATCTATTTCCTATTGGTGGCTAATGCAGGAAGTAGGGGTAGAAGACTCTTTTCGCATTTGGCCTGCATGTTAAACTCAGAGTGACCGATCATGTATCAAAAGAACAAGTAAAGCCGGGCGGACACTGTGTCACTTTTTTTAATCATAGCGTTCAGCTTCAGCTCAAACTGTACGACTTCCTCGCAGAGCAAATCTCACGAGTCACATGCTAACACTGTACGACCCAGTTCTCCGGTGCGACCTGAATGCTCACACTGTACGTCTAGTAGCAACACGTCAGACTAGACACAACATGCTTGACTTTTTCGTGTTGTTATTGATGTCTCTTGCCCTTTGGGATTGCTGTAGGAGGAGGGCACATGGGGAGGAGGAAGACAAAAGAAAGAAAGTAAATTAAAGTTTCATCAGTTTAATTTGAGTAAAACATTTGCTCGCTGTAATCTAGTCAGCTTCCTTAGAGGCTTGGAGCTAATGAGAAATGCCCCCCTCCCTGAAAATCAGGTGCAGATTCAAGTGTAACAACAGGTCAGCGCGTTTCAAAAACAAATACAATCAAATACGGCTAATGCCAAGTCTTTTTGTTTTTCTGTATTACTGGAAGATTGTTTAATTGTGTCTGATTATAATCCGTATACTGATTTCTTACTTTTTAATTTTACATGTTCAATTTTTTACCTTCACCTTGTTTCTTTTACACTGAGATTCAACCCGTTGACATTTAAAACCATTCTTCTGGTGCATTTTATCGTTGTGTTCATTTTTAATCCCTGAAAGCTGCACAGATTGAGCCCAACTTGGTAAAACGATGCCATGCAATGGTGTAACAGCAGGCTCTGGAGCTGTTGAGACAGGTGTGCGCCATCTGACAGCTCCCTCACATGCCAGAAAAACACAAACAAGGGCATCATGCTATTTTCCTGATAATCTACCATTTACAAAAAGCAGTAAGACAAATTAAAAAGAACTTGAGTTAGAGCCTCTAACAAGTGTTCTTCTGGCTTTACCAAGAGCTACTGCATCAACCCCTCCGCCCTGTTGGACCACATATACAGGAAGTGCTTTACGCATCTACTCAAACTTTTAACTATGAATCCACTGAGCCATTGCTGCCAGATGGATCAGAACCTCTTAATTTCTGCTGGGATTGCAAAGCTACTCAAAGACTCATGCTAACGTCATGATCCACATAAAGGGGAAAAATACAGCTTTAATTTTATTTGAATAATAAAAAAGCATGAATGAGATCAGAGGTTCTGCTTCCTAAAATCAGCCTGTAGGCAAAGTTTAAAAAGGCAAATTAAACCTTCAAATCCTCTCAATTTTTATTTTGAGTAGACATGTGTGTCTTTTGAAGTGAAATGGGATCAGGATGGCAACGTGCAACAGTGTTTGCTTGTTCCAATATTTAAATGCCAAACTGTGCTACGGGCTCACTTTGAGTTTTCACTCACAAAAAAGATAATAAAATGGATTCTTCACCTCACGGATGGCACCAATTTATTCAGACGAACCTTTAATTTCCGGTTTGTCTGGCTACAATATATAACTATGGCAGGGTGAGTGGAAACCCACTGGGAATAAGTAGATACAACACTGGTTTTATATTGGGATTACAACGCTGCATCTCTGTTCCAGTCAGGGGCAAGGCCAATAAGAAAACTGTGATGTTCAAAATGCACTTCTCTAATTATTTAACACCTGATACTTAAAATAATAGTCAAAGAATTGTTTATTTTTAATTATATAATGGTAATTTGACAATTATATAAATGTTTATAATTCATTTTCATATATTTATTGTTACAACAATTATACAAATGCATAAAATTAGCATTAGTCATCTGCAGTACCCGGATCCTCCATCAGTGGTAGAAGACATACTATTCAATACAACAGGTTTATAAAGGGACACTGCAACTTTTTCATATTTGTAAATCATTTTCTTGAGCCAGTGTGTGCTAAAATGACCCTTTACATGGTTAATGAAAGGCCACCCAACCCCTATTGCCCCCTGTGGTCAGAATATCACACTTGTAGCTTCAGAGTGCCGGTCTGTTCTGTTGGACTTGAAAAATGGAGCTAACATACCTGTCGCTGCAGTCTGCTTCCAGCATGTTTCCTGCATGTTTTAGAACAGGAGTAGGGAATCCCGGTCCTGGAGAGCCACTATCCAGCACGTTTTAGAGGTTTCCCTGCTTCAACACACCTGATTTTAATAAGCAGGTGATTAACCAGCTTCTGCAGAGCCTGATGAGCTGCTGAACTGACTAATGTGTTGATGCAGGGAAACCTCTAAAACATGCTGGATAGTGGCTCTCCGGGACCAGGGTCCCCTACTCCTGTTTTAGATCATGAACCCTGCAGATTTGTTTAATGTAGTTATGAATAACTCCTGTAGACACTAATGAAGACTGAGGAGGCATTTCAACTTTCAGCATTTTCAGATTAAGGTGTTAAAAAGAAGAACGCACAGTAGACACCTAAATAGTTGCAAGCAAGCTGTATTTTTGAGTTGGAGTAACAGCTTACCAACAGATCCCCATTAGGGTCAAAAAGCCCCAGGGAGTGCAAACTTCAGCTAAATGACAAGTACATCAGACTCACTTTCATCAGCGGCAATGAGTAAAGAGGTAAATGTGTAAAATAGTAACTTTCATGAATGGTGAAAGTTTTGTAAATGTTTGTTACAAATCAGTAAATGCATTTTGTCCTCACAGGCTCCCGTAGAAGGAAACATGGCATCTAATACGGCGTCGCCCTGACACTTACATCTGCTTCCATGTATTTTAGACCTGATTTTTATGGTTATGTGTTAAGAACCCACCAATATTTTTTAACAACTGGGCATCATTTCATTCATTTTCAACAACATTTTGATGGATATTTCCAGAAATTAATGATAAAAACTACACATTGTCCCTTTAAACTTGTGAAACAAGTGGAATACACACATGCCCTAATTGTTCTAATTAAGTGTCGCTGCTATACTTTAGATTTAAATGATGACAAGCTGTTTGTTTTCTCCTGCTTCAAATCCGTCTGTCCCCTGGTTCCCTGGTTTAACTCTGTAAACTCTGAGAAATCTGGTGAGGACCCTTCCCAGAAGAAGCTAATTAAAACTGGCTTCAGTGAAACCTACTCTCCTACGAAAGAATTTCTGTCTGGTGCCAAACTTTATAAATTCATAGTTCTAATAAAAATATGTACTGCCAAATCTTCAATGCTTATCCTGCTTGACTTATCGGCTGCATTTCACCCTGTCAACCATGGCTTCCTTTTGTCCACATCCACTAGCATGGGCATCACAGAGAAAGCACACGCCTGGTTTGAATCTTACCTCACAGGACGATCATTCAGTGTATCTTGGCTTGGACAATCCTCTACCGTGCACCATCTTGCCACAGGAGTCCCCCAGGGCTCTGTACTAGGACCTCTTCTCTTTGCCATACACACCACCTCACTGGGTGAGATCATTCGATCACATGGCTTCTCCTACCACTGCTATACAGACGACACCCAGCTCTATCTGTCATTTCCACCGGACGACCACACTGTCTCTGCACGAATATCAAACTGTCTCTCTGACATATCAAAATGGATGAAATCCCACCATCTCCAACTCAACCTCTCTAAAACTGAACTACTTGTCATCCAAGCAAAACCATTCATACAGCACAATATCTCAATCCAAAATGACTTCCTATCTCTGGCTCCTTCAAAGGCAGTTCAAAATCTGGGTGTTGTGATTGATGAACACCTGACCTTTAAAGATCATTTGCCTCTGTTGCTCGTTCATGCCGCTTTGCGCTGTATAACATACGAAAGATCAGACCATACCTAACACAACTTGCCACCCAGCTCCTGGTGCAATCTACTGTCATCTCCCGCCTCGATCACTGCAATGCCCTTCTAACTGGTCTTCCAGCCTGTACTGTGAGACCTCTTCAAATGGTCCAGAATGCAGCGGCGCATCTGGTCTTCAATCAGCCAAAAAGAGCACACGTCACCCCTCTGTTCATTGAGCTCCACTGGCTACCGCTAGCAGCACGCATCAAATTCAAATTGCTAACACTAGCATACAAAGACCGAGATGGTACGGCTCCCATCTACCTGAATCCTCTTGCAAAGGCTTACGTCTCAGCCCGGCCGCTCAGGTCATCACAGGACCATCGGCTAGCAGTGCCTACACCACGCTCAGGACAATCCAGACTTTTCTCATGCATCGTTCCACAAATGTGGAATGACCTTCCAAGCACTACCAGAACAGGGGCTTCCTTTTCAATTTTCAAGAAACTCCTGAAGACCCTGCTCTTCAGAGAGTATCTTCTGAACTAGCACCCTCCCTGCACCCGTCCCCCCTCTCTACTGTCCACTCCTTGTTCCCACCTCTCCATGATTGATGTCAAGCTGTTGTTATTGTTGTTGTTAGCCTCAAGGGCAACATGCCGATTATCATTTGTAAGTTGCTTTGGACAAAAGCGTCTGCTAAATACATAAACATAAACATGTAATTTAATAACAAGCAGAGACCAGTGTATTCCTTTATCACATGTCTTCTTTTATAAAAAGATCTGAGTTTTCATGTTGTTATGTTGGTAAAATAAATTGTCCAACTCGCATTTTATTGTGCTCTGTCACCTGCGAGCATGTGAGCAAGATCTCAGCAGCTCTGCTTGCAGGAGAGTAACTCCACATTCATTATGAAATTTCTAAAAAACCTTAGAAGCCTGCTGCACTTTAATCATCAGAAAGAGTACATCATGACCTTCTAAAGCATTTCTTTTAGGTTTTTATCTCCTTTTGAATTTAATTGCTGAGCGGAGATGGAAAATCCCCATCAATTATAAAATCCAGACTTGCAGCACAAGCTCGCTATATGTTTGTTAAAAAAGAAATGTACATGACTCACTGCTGACACAAAACTGAATCAATGATTAATGCATTAATACTAAACCTCAACCAGACCAGAACACAGACACTTAAACCTGACACAAGGCTGCCTAAAAGTAAAGAAAAACTTGTAAACTTCCAACTCCCTTCTGGTTATTATCAGCAGGAGCCAAACTGTTTAAGATACTTTCAGTTTGTCTCCAGCGTCATGAATAATCGCTGCTGGCTCACAGCCCCGCTGAAACACCGAGCCAGAGTCTGATCAGCCTCTCCCTCGACTCTCTCCAGCCTGACAACAGAGAAACTCTGCAGAACGTCACACATTTCCTCTGTCGCCCCTCCAATAATCTGAGTGTGTTATGAATTTGTGTCCGAGGCGCCTGTCCCTCTTCCTCATTTTTATGTTCACAAGTGTTTTCTACTATTTTAAGCTCTGACATGAGCCGACCGACTGCTGTACCCTGACACTCTGCAGTAAAGAAAACTGAGACACACCTAAAATTATTGCACCAAAAGAATTTAATTTGGTTATTTTATCAGGATATTCTGATTTTTCAGGTTTAATGGCAAAAACTTCCAGTAGGCCAAAATAATCCCTTTTTACAACATTAGCGTTCATTTCTCCTTCACATAAAATGACATTAAAATGGCAATTTCCCCAATAAAAGACAGAAAAATGACACAATACAAAATAAGAGAAAATAAACTGCTACCATTTGTTTACAAAGACTAACTAAAAGAAACTCTTGTTATAGCTGTAATAATGTCATCTGATTTCACAAGAAGACCCACAGCATGGTGCCTGTTATAAACACATCCACCAACAGCTTTTTCTCTTTTTTATTACTTTATTGAGAAACTGTCCTCCCTGCAGTGCCCACATATTTAACCAGAACATTAAATGATGCCGATTACACGATTAAAGCAAAATCTGCACAACTAATGCAGACAGGTCAGCTTTAACAGGTACACGATTTCCATTAATCCTCCACCAGCAAAGCCGCCACCCTGCTCTGTTTTCCATCTTAACACAAGTCTGGTTAGATAACATTCATTTCTTCTGTGTGGAAACCTGCCCCCCCACTGATAGGAAAACCTGTACTCCATTATCCCTGGACAACAGAACTCCATAGCAACAGGAGTAATTTTTCACAATCAGACCACATGAAGTGCTTCTGTTCCTGTTTAGAGTTGACCACGGATCCAAATCACTTTGTTTTTATTGCTTATACTGTCCTTGTCCGATGCCACCGATCCGTCCTCTGTGAGAGCCGACACACGTCCACCAGCAGTAATGTGGAGCTGAAGAGCACTTGTGGAGGGCGGTGGAGCCTCTCTTTGTTAATTCATTGTAATTCAGACACATCTGGTCTAGTGGACACAGCCGGACCATCTGCAACATTAATGAGCAACTTAGAAAGTCCTTAGTTACAACCGGCTGAAGTAGGTTAAGTAGAAAAGGAGAAGGCATTCCTGAGAAAAACTAGATAAATCTTTGAGTATTTACAGGTTTTTGCTATTTGAAAAGGACTGGAAATCATCACCTATTTGATACCAGTATGCATCCCATAATGGTCCCACTAACGTATGCACTAAGGCTGAGAAAGGTAAAATAGAGACATCTATTTTTTATGCACCGTCTTTGAGCTCCATCCTGAAATTAACTCAACCCACATCTAATATTTTATGTATAATTGGTTTAAAGAAGTGAGTTTTAAAGGTAATACAGTATGTAATAGCTGTTCCCTTGGTATTGAGGTGATCTTAGTACAAAATTAATTTAAAGTGGAACTTCCCTGAAAAACATTTTAATTACTATTTCTGAATATAATCCGTCACTCTGAACTTAACATGCAGGCCGAACATGAAAATAGTCTCCTACACCCATCTCCTGCATTTTCTGATAGAAA